>NC_065526.1:2054183-2071504 GCF_006386435.1 Epinephelus moara | reverse complement strand
AACATGCCATTAACTCACAGAACACTGACATTATAACAGAACATTTACTGCAGGGTCGCTACAATATCGTAACATGGTTTAGATTCCTAAATAAATATTCACCTCATGGCTAGATAGGCCTACTCCTGAAAAACTTGAAAAACTCGTGGATGATGCCATCTCTGTCTGCGCAAGGCTTTTTGTCCTACGAGGCCACCGTCACTTACCCGGCGGGAGGGGTGAGCGAGTGAGCGCGAGTGAGCCCTGCAATCTAGGATCTGACTGCTGATGTCACTGTTACTCACCTTTTTTACACACTGAGGCTTTAAATCAAGATTCTGTTACTGCATTGTCTATTTCTTGTTTGAAATGTTTTCAGAAACATTTTAGTGTAGTGTTTAGCTTTAATATGAGTATGTTATGTATGTTTGCTATGGCCGTTTGCTTGGTTTAGGCTCTGCTGTTTTGCAAGATAGCCAGGTCACAAATTCTCATTTTACAGATTAATACCACGCTAAAATATGTTTCTGAAAACATCTGAGGCAGGAAATAGGCAAGGCAGTAACACTGCCTAGTTCCTACTTCCAAGACACAATTTATAGCTGCATTAGAGACTCCTCCCCTCTGATTGGTTGTTTTCATTCAGCTGCGGTAGATTCTTGCAAATGCCATTAGGAGCAGTAGATGGAGGATGAACATGATTTTTTTTCACAGATTATCTGCCTTGTGCACTACTGTCAGGATATGGTGATGGTTTCATTAAATACAACGAATATGTATTTTTTTTTTATAAAGGCTACCAACTACAGCTTTAACAATGTCACTGTGTTTTCAGATCTCAGAATTACTTTAAGTTAAAATTATTATTACCAATAGGAATGATGGACAAAACTACAGAAAGAAGATCCAAGTTGAACTAAAATGATCATTTAAATCAGCAAAAAAAAATTACTTTAATTATCATCTCAGAATTGTGTGTGTGTGTGTGTGTGTGTGTGTGTATTTTACAGTTTAAATCATCCATATTGCCTCATACAAAAAAAACAACCCTCAAAACTGAATTTCTTTTTCTTTCTTTTTTTAGCTTCCTGATTCCTTTGATTCCTCTACAGTCTGTGGGTCACTTACCTTTCAGGGTAACGTTTCACATTTAGCCTGTAAAACGGCGAACTATTCCCCCCTATACTAATTCTAAATTCCCAACATGCAATAGATCCTCCAAGTCCTAGATGACAGCACACCCGACACCGACACATGCACACCTATAAACCGTACACGCACAACTCCCCTCATCTGCTACTCATTGGGTGCACTGTTATAGCAGGACATTTAACACACAGGTAAAACCATACGATGGGTGTTTACAAGGCAAAGTTTAGCCATGTGACCTCCAAGGCTAAAACTGCTTGACAGTGACTTAAGGAGGAAGGGAGCAGCAGGGCGAGGGCCTGATTATGGCGTACTGCTCTTCAACCTTTAAACGCTCTTGATGTTAAGACACAAACACCACAGTAAAACAGAGCCAGTGCTCTTTGAGCCGTACTTTTGGGTGGCGAAATGTCTCTGATTTCACTTACACAACTGGGAAGCAAATAGGATGCAACATAAATGAACAAGAGCTGAGTAAGTCCTCCAATTTGCACCTCACTTCAGAAAACTTTTTTTAGCCTCACCATGTATTTAGGATGGAGGGTGCAGGGAGAGAAATAAGAAGAAGCGCAAAGGAGAGACGACCTCCTTAATGTACATTCTGTTCTGCTTTGGCTGTGATTCCCAAGGTTGCCTGTCTAGTGTGTGTGTGTGTGTTTGTGTGTGAGTGTGTGGTGGTGCCAGGCACAGCGTTTCTTCTGGCTCACACAGTGTTGACCCTGCCCTGTACTCTCCTCCTACTATGGGCGAGGCTTGGTGGTGAAGCACGTAGCAACACTGTGCTAATACTGATATGTGCATACAAAGATAGGCCAACAGACAGACACACACACCTACACACACTGAAAGAATAATGACTGCAGTATTTGCTCATTGCATAAAAACATTCAAGGTTCAGAATCTGCAGAAACGAATTCCACTTTGTAATGTTTATTTCTCCAATACTGTAGCAAGAAGCTCAGCTGCACTCTGTCAGCATACATACTGCTATTCATGAACTAGACAATAGCTAGCTGGCTGCCAGTCAAAACAGCGTAGTAGCTTTATTAATAACAAGGTGTAAAAAAAGTCAGCACAGGTCACATTTCACCTCTGCTTTATAGTTATTATGGATTGACTGCTTTAGAAGACGAAAAGAATTCAAATAAAAGTCATTTCTTCCCTTCATCTCACTCCTCCATTAACATCACCCAACACTCTCCACTGCAGATTTTATAAGTGAGACAAATATTCCCATGTGAAATGAATCGCAAGGTATGTGAAGTTGCATTCCTGCAAATGTTTTACCCTGATTTAAGGCTTTCTTGCCCAAGTTCAAGCCTTGTCTCAAACCCCCGTGTTCATGTGTGTGAGCCTGCGTCATCCGATCGTATCTTGCCACCAGTCCTCTTTATGTCTCTCACCCACTCGATTCCAAATGAATATAAATGAGTGTTTTCATTGTGAGACACAACGAAAACAGCAAAGTATGTTACCACAAACACTGGCTAATACTCTTAAAAGGAGGAAAATCATCTAAAAGAAAACAAAAGTAGGAAATTCTTGCAAAAAAAAAAAAAAGGTTGTGGCCAAACTGTTTTTCATGTCTGCATTTGGTGTGCAAACTGCCGAAGGACCAAAGACAGATGAGGAAGAGCATTAACAGTCAAATGAGACACATGGTTAATAATTAATGTTCACATTGTACTCTGCATGAAATCCTATGAATTTTGTTTCTGGTATTTGGCTGTTAAATTACACAGAGCATCTTACAGTGAGTGCAACAGTGAAACAGGCCTACATTCCTAGACCAAAAACATTACACAGTGACTAATAGGAAGGAGCGCAAAGGTCAAAGCAACAGGAACAAGTCACTGGATGTGACATGGATTTGTACAAAAGTGGTTCGGATTTTCACGCACAACATTAACAATAGATCCCGTCTTACTATTTTAAAAGGAAATGTGAAAAAATAACTGACCTAATGTTCCCAAAAAGTGATTTTGTCATTACTTTGGAATCCTGAAAGATGCCAGGAACATGTCAGAAATATAAAGGAGGTTTTGAATAACTTAAACTCTGCCTGCCCCACGGTCTGACAGAAAGTATGTGCTAATGTGTTTATAGCGTCGGACGATACTGCTGAGCATTTACAATTCATACATGCGGAGATGTGTATGACTAGATCATATCTGTGGATTATTTTGCATTCAGTCATGTTGGACAATCGTGATGTGAGTATCAGCGAGCTAACTGCTAACTTAATTTACAAGTTGTCAGATTTAAGGCAGATGTCACAGTCTTCTTCAGGGTCTCTCTGCGATCTGAAGGTTGTCTCTGTGTAAATCTCTCAGTTCAGGACCTGAGCTGACCCTCTGAGTTAGCCTTTGTTTGGCAGACGCCTTGGCCCCCTTTAATCTTGTGAAGAGATAAATCCTCTGATGGACCTGGCCTGACTCAGTTGAAAGTGCTGCCCAGCCATCTCCATAGATCAACATAATACGGCATGTTTGATGTTGGGGGGCTGTGGCACGCGGGTGGGCTCCTTCTCCACGACCTGTAACAGAGTCATCAATCCCAGGCCACAACCGCAGACCCCACCACCTCTCCACGGCTCCTGTCCCCTCCTCCTCCCCCTCTAACTGTGGACCCCACCAAACCCAGCCCTGCCCTCTTGACCACAGAGCACGAACACTCAACCAGGATAAGCGTATCTGTGTGAGTCAGGCACAAACAGGCAGAGTCTGGGCTGGCAAGCGTCTGATACGCAGACACATCCTTGTTCAATATAAGCGCCACTTTTAAAGGAATAGTTCAACAGTTTTGGACATGAGGTAATTCACCTTTTTGCAGAGCAGCCACATCCACACTGATATGTTTTTTTGGTTTAAAACTATTGCTATGTTAATGCCTAACATCCTCACTACCTCGGCATATTAAAACCCCTAAAACGGAGACGTTTGAAAAAGCTGCTGATCCCATTTTAGTTTGAAAACAGGGTTTGTGTTTTAGTCTGGATGTGCAGGAACTGGGTCTCATTAGTCAAGCCGAAACAATACGGCTACATACCTTTTGTGAGTTCATCCTTCTCGTGTGGATACTGTTGCCACGTCTTCCTCTGGAGCTGGATAATGCTCCTGGCACCGCTCTGATACGTCACCATATTTGCTCTGCAGCAACTCACAATCTATATTTTCCACCGCCGTGACCACCTTATGCTCATGTGTTACTTTCAGTACCAGTTCCACCTCATTGTCGAATTGAAATCTTTGGTCTTAGTTTTCCTCTGTAGTGTTCCCTGTAACTGAGCAACCGATCACAGAGTCAACACTCTGCTTCCTATTTACACCAGCATGCCGTGTGTATGTGAATGGTCATGTGATGTGTATTTTCAGGCATGTTAGCATAGATGGTGATTAATTCTGAAACTGTGCCAAAACGCTTGTGTGTATGGATATTAGAGAGTTAGTTACCTGGCAACTTCACTGACGATAACACTCCAGAAAGTCATTGTTACCAACCAAGAAACAGTCCATCACATAACCTCCTGTAAAACCACAATGTGTTGTTTCAGGCCTTTCAAATAAAATGAGATATAATGTGTAAATAAGTGAGCTTTAGAGGAGGTTGATTGTGTTACCTTTCGACAGAGCCAGGCTTGTTGTTTTCCCGTTTCCTGCTTCTGTGCTAAGCTAAGCTAACCTGTGTCAATCTTCTCATGTGACTCCCGACAAAGGAGCAACTACGTGTCCCAAAGGTTTCTGCAAACCAATACATTTGTACATTTCATATGTATCATATCAACATGTCGAATTAATGCTGGATAACATGACGAAAACCAAAAACAGAGCTGTCTGTTTCGTAGGGAGACATCAGCGGCATCTCCAGCTGTAATTAGGCCACCACAACAGAGTATTTCAAGCCAAAACATGGTCATTTCCCTAACCATAACCAAATGGTTTCATGCCTAAATATAACCACGTTAACTGCAGCACAGTTGAAACATAAAGAAGCGTAAAATGTCAACATATCCACTAAATAATGTGTACAAATGTTACACACGCATAGCTTGCAGAAACATACAGTGTCAACATTTATTCTGGCGATTGGGCCGCCTCAGAGACTGACTCATCAGCGCTCCCTGGACAGAATAGAAACACGTTTTTCTTCATCTGTTTGTCACTGGATTCATTACCCATAATCTTCCCTCCTATGAAAGTGAATGGTCCTTTCCACTTTCCAGTACATCACAGGGCTGTAGAAGTGTCATCCGAAAGCCTGTGATTAAACTGAGGTGAACTTCAGGGAGCTCCTCTGATTCCTCTGATAAGACCCCGGTCCCATTAAGACGAGCCGTCCCTGTGTGAGAGCTCAGCGCTGGCCTCACACACTCGCTCTTATCTAAATCCTTCATCAACACACACCTAATCTGACCACAGCTGCTAATGCTGATAGATTTGATTCTCCCTTGGGGAATATGGGAGAATTCAGTGTCAGAAATCAAACAATAGCAAACCATTTCATTACTACACTGCAGAGAGGATACTGTAGTGTGCTGTGCAGTGCATTTGTGTGGTATAGCTCTGTTTCTTGGGTGCAGTAGGAGCTAAGGCACTCTATAGGTGATGCTGTCACGCTTTCCTGGCCCTGTGATGTGTCATGCATGTAAAGAGTGTGTCCCAGCAAGACCAACTAAGGCAAGCAGCGACATTAGCACCCCTGAAATAGCCTGGCAGGCATTTTAATTGCTTTACCCTGCAATGGCTCAAAATGTTATTGGTGCAAAAAAACAAAGAGGTGAAACCTTTCCCAGGCGCACGATAACCAGAAACGCTAATCGTACGTCACTGACAGGGAGTTTCTCCAAGTGAGAGCTATATTCCATGATTTTGTCACAACAGTTAATTCCTGGACGACTATATTTTATTTTCCTATTGTTGTCCCTGATCTTTGCCCTTTTCCTTCCACATTCTGTCCTCTCACCTTAATCCCATTTTTCTTTCAAACCTTCTCCTTCCATTATTAGAGCCACAATCATTGCACTACTATATAATGCTGTATCCATTAAGAGACTACAGTATTGTGTTTCTAGCTCCTAGGGCAGTGCGAGGAAATTTATGATGCATGTTGGCATGTTTGTCTTTAATCATTGTGAAAGTAATAGCAGAGTCATGTGCACGAAGCCTCACAATGAGGTGCTGAAGTACTTCATGAGTAGGAAACTTCACACAAACACAGGAAGCTCAGAGTTTCTCGCCGAGGGCAGGAGTCTTTGCTGCGGCGCTGCAGGGACTGATGGGCTGCTCAGATTAACTGGGGCCTAAGAACCTGCAGTTCCTACACATTATTGTGGCTGTCTGCAAAATCAGAGCACACATCTGCAGGGTATGGTGTTGCTAACCCAAGCCAAATGGTAAATGTAAGTATACTGTATATAGCATTCTGGTTTTAAACGTTGGCAACACTTTCCCTGTGCAAAAAACCTCTTTTATGTGTTTATTAGTGACACAAGTAACTGGCCCTAAAGATTCATCATCAGTAGAGCTGTGTCTGTATCATAACCATAACCTTGGGGAATGACTGACAATACTCATTAAACAGTCAATATCATCAGTGCCTCTAACCTGTGTCATATATGGTGTTTCAGCAATAAAACACACTGCCAGGGCTTTCAAGGTACGTACACTATTACTATGATGTACATCCACCCAGGGGCTTTATGAGCAGCAGTTACTATGAGCTCCTTTGTGCAATGCAGAATGTTGGAAACATGCAGCAACGTGCAGATTTGAGGTCCAACAGAGACCTCTAGTGTTCAAGAAGTGCTATGTTGTCTCTACAAAGCACAACGACATACCAACAATGTCTATTTTTTTAAGATTTAATCTAATTTAGACTAATCTAACAAGTTTTGTCTAGACAAGGACAGGATTAATGGAGCTGTGGCTCGGAGGATCGCCTCTGTTACATGCTTTATAATTTCTGTATCAAATCCGCAGCGTGTAGGTTTGGCAGCAACTGTCCTATGATACAGGAATTTAATTTCTTTATACACATGCTGTATACGATCAGACATGGTTTAAGTGATTTAAGTAAACCTTACAGTTGTAGCAGTGTCTCATTGCCCTGACATTAACTGTTAGACATTTCTGCAGCCATAATACCTGTTAAAAACTTGGCACGGAGGTAAAGTGTGTATCTGTGTATCTGTGTTTATGCCTGCTGGTTTAAAGGGTGTGGGGGGCAGTGGGAGTGGAAGACACATACATACAAACATACACATACACACATACCATTTTGCCATGTCCCCTTTCATGAACCGGTTGTCGTAGTTACAGGGTTAAGGCAGTTACAACGGGCCCAGTGCACGCTGTCATGGCGGGACCTTTGGCACACTAGTGTGCACCTAAACTAGCTACCGTATAATCTTACCATCACATGATTTAATAGAGACTTGACATTAGATAACACCAACATACATATCACCCAGAAATCATCATCGCATATGTATGTGACAAGTACCAACTTAAAATAAGTCATTATTCATTTAATTGTAACAGTTTTTTTTTTATAGTTTATTTGTAGTTTATTGAGCACAGGCATATATTTTATAACATATTTTGTTATAGATTGCTACTGGCTAATTTAAGGAAAAGAGAAGAAAAATATAATGGAGATGGGTTTGCCTTTTCAGTGGCACATATAGCAAATGGCACATGGAGCATATCTTTAAGGTAGCAGTTTAAATAATTCACAAGGGCCTGTTTTTTGCCCAGTATATGGTTGGAGGGCCCACTCTCTCTATGGGCCCCCTCATCCCATGGGCCCCAGTGCAAGCACCCTGCCTGCACTGTGACCAGTGTTTGTTTGGTTGTGCATGAGTGCATGAACACCTGGATGCAAAAAATATGAATGAAAAATATGTAGGCATACAAAACACATTAATATGTCCTCAAGTAAAAGGCAAATGTTTGATTATCACCCAAACCTGCTTCTCTTGAGCTCTTCATCAAAACGTCTTGGCTACCCAGCAGACAGGTATTACCTTTCAGGAAGCGTTCCCTAAAGGTTCTTTGAAGGTTGTTTTTTAAAACCTTAAAAGTACATTCAGGGAATGTTCCCTTGTAGTTCCCTGAAGTTTGTAATACCACTACTATTACTTATACTACTACTACTCTGTTTCATGACTAATAATAATAATAATCATAATCATAATAGTAATAACATTCAGGGAATGTTCCCTGGTGGTTCCCTGAAGGTTGAATCAAATAAAATAAAAAATAAATAAATAAAAACTTGAGAGAACCTTCAGTTAATGATCCCTAAAGGTTGTCTATATGTTATTCAAATGTATTTTTAAAGAATATTATTATTATTGTTATTACTACTACTACTACTACTAATAATAATAATAAAAAACGTCAAGAGAACATTCAGGGAATGTTCCCTGGTGGTTCCCTGAAGGTTGTCTACATTAATTAAATGTATTAAAAAATAATTTAAAAATAAAAAAATAAATACATAATAATAATAATAATAATAATAATAATAATAATAACATAACATTCAGGGAATGTTCCCTGGTGGTTCTCTGAAGGTTGTCTACATTAATTAAATGTATTACAAAAATAATTTAAAGATAGATAAATACATAACAATAATATTAATAATAATAACAACAACATAACATTCAGGGAATGTTCCCTGGTGGTTGATTAGAATAAAAGAATAAAAAAATAAATTTAAAAAAACTTGAGAGAACCTTCAGTGAATGATCCCTAAAGGTATATGTTATTCAAATGTATTTTAAAATATTATTATTATTAATAATAATAATAACCATAATAAAAATAATGATAATAATAATAATAATAATAAAACTTCAAGAGAACATGTTGAATGTTTCCTGGTGGTTCCCTGAAGGCTGTCTACATTATTTAAATGTATTTAAAAATATTTTAAAAAATAAATAATAATGATAATAATAATAATAGCATTCAGGGAGTGTTCCCTGGTGGTTGATTTAAAAAAAAAAAAAACTTGAGAGAACCTTCAGTGAATGATCCCTAAAGGTTGTCTATATGTTATTTAAAAGTATTTAAAAATAAAAATAAAAATAATGAATTAAACTAAATAATTAATAACCTTTAGGGAACATTCCCTAAAGACTCTCTGAAAGCATCTGAAAGGTATTTAATAACCAATAAATCATGAAACGTTGCTCAAACCGATCACTATTTGCTGTGTGTCCGTGCATGAGCTGCTGTGGTTGTCACCCAAAATCCACTAGATGGCACATTCAACTGGGTTATGGCAAAAAAAGAAGAAAAAGAAAAAAAGCAGCATAGGCAATGCATATCAAGCAGACAGATGGCGCAATTGCTGCAGAGATGCTGACTTGTACAGTTTAGAAAATGATCTATTTTCTGAAAACAAACAGAGCCAGGCTCATTGTGTCAGCGCCCATTGATCACCGTGCACACAGCTGCTCCCTGTGCGCACTGAGCAGGCAACACGCGGCTCAGGTGAAATGTAGTCATGCAGAAGGCTGCAAAGTTTCCTCAGCATTATCTAAAACATGTCTCCTCGGGGATATGTTTTATAAATTGTTATTAAAAAACATGAAATATTGTTTAGGGGCTGATAGAGTGCAGGTCACACTGTTTGAGACACACCGGGCTCAGTTTATGTAATGTTGGCATACCCTGTCAGAGACGCGAGTGGAGGCATCAGCAGTCAGGAAAAGAAAAAAACCCACATGTATTCCTGACAGCCCATTGGTCCAAATTTTCCCTGTGCTGCCACAATACTGCACACACGTGACCAGCCTGTTTTCACCCAGTTAAACGCATGTACTTAAAAGACAGGCCACTACCATTCACCAACACAAGCACGATTAACACAATATTAATGTCACTGAGGTAAGATCGCTGCTGCGGGGACTCGGATCACTGGAAGCGGACCATGGCGGCTGCCACGAGCAGCAACACATCCACAGCCACGCTACAGATCAAGCACTCCAGTATCGAGCATACGCGGAAACGAATAGACCCGAGGAGGAGGCAAGCGGCGTTGTCTTTTCTCAGCAACATTTCTCTGGATGGACGACCCGTGCAAGACGACGCAGACAATCAGCACGAGGAGGATGAGTCGCTTGAAGCTAGGACTAGACACAGCCTGGTTTCTCCGGAGCGCTCGGCGTACGGAGCTGCTGGCGCCGCCGGAGCTGCAGCTGCTGCGGCTGCGGCGGCGGCGGCGGCGACCACGGCCGCCCAGGCGCTCGCTTTTGCAAACCAGGCTCTCCTTAACAGCAGTCGGGCCAGTTTTGGGACGGGTCCCGCGGCTGCCCCGGCGGGTGCAGACACAGAGGGCGACGCTTTCGTGCCCTCCACGTTCAGCTCGCCGTTCTCCGCGGTCCCAGCGTCGGCTCGGGGGAGGCTGCAGACGTACACTCAGGGAATCCTTCCTGCCCCCTACTCCAGGCAAACCTCCCAGAACTACAGCCTGGAGGGCGGACAGATAGCCAACTCTGCGATAGAGCTGCAGAGATCAAGGTAACTGTGTGAGCTGTGTGGTGTGTGGGAACATGCAGTACAGTGTGACTGGTGTAACCTCAAGGTGCAGGCTCGTGTCTGCAGGATCTGCACTGTCAGGCCGTTAAACTGTACATTGATGTCATCATAGCAGACAAACTAATCAGATCATAGCAGAGATGCACAGTAGCATGCACATTTGGTAATTTACTCACCAGTGCTGCAGACAGCTGTCATGATCTCATGTGTTTACAAAATAATATCCATAAGTACACACTGACAGATCTTGTATTGCAGTCTTTACCAGCCTGCAGATGATTTCATTTGTCAAGTTTCAGTACATCAGCAGGTTTCTCTGTGCGCCTCACAATTTGGCACATCAGATATTAGCTGTAAAACATGATGAACAGCTTTTATTATGAACTCCCAGTGCCTGAAGTGTTTATGTTTCCTCACAACCACACTAACCAGAGCCCTGAATGAATGAGCTCTGCAGGAAGAGTTTTGCAGGTTTTCACAGTCAGCTGCTTTGGAAAGGTGCACAGTCTGTCTGGATGCAACACCATAGCAGGAGGATAAAGTTCAGGTGTTTGTTTATTTACTGCGTACAGGTGATTGTGACTCACTGGTCTGCACAGGGACAGATAGTGCACTATGATCACAGATCCAGCAGCTGTAACCTAGTTTCCCCAGAGAGGAGACTCAGCAGTTTCTTCCTTCCTTACTTGTGCACATGCTCTCACGTTCATTGTCAAATTCACTAGACCTCAAATTATTTTTAGCGAATGGCATTCGAAAAACCTGTCCCACACCTGCTGTCTGCTTCTCCTCAGCGTGATGTAAACATCCTGTAACCCTACACCGCTGTTCAACTACATAAACAACAGGGACTCGCAGCTCCGTGTGGATGTCTTTTATTTGTCCACTCTGTCTTCACACTGAAGGCACAGGGCGAGTTTGGAGGGCCTGACCCTCGCGGCAGGACAGCTGTCAGTAACAGTCGTCTGTCGTGGTTCTCTCGCTGTCAGAACCTGCTGTCAAATCCTCTCCGCTCTGCTTTCCATTCAGAGCCCCACTCTTACCCAGATCCTCTCCTCCCTCTGGTGTCTCTGCCAGACTTCTCAGGAAGCTCTGCTTCATGGTGAAACACTCAATAAGCATTTAGTTCCCCTTCCTGACCTCATGGAAATTGCGCTGCCAAACTAACAGCTTCCGAAAGTCTTAATCTGTTCTTTTTGATAGTGAAAGAAGTGCATTATAAGAAGTTATATAAGACCCAAGACACACCATTAATCATTCAGAAATGCATTCTGTATTTTTTCTGAGAAACCACTTACAGTGTGCAGACACTCAACAAGTACAGGGATTAAACAAAACATCAGAAACCCCTCACAATGACGAACAGTCCATTACAACACCCTTTACTGCAGCTTTGAATTAAACAGTTAAAGTGACCCACAGGCCTAAAATACAGTTAACATTAGCTGACAGACCAGTCTCCCCATGAAGTCCATTTAGTAGCTCCATTTTCTAGACTTTTAGATCCTATCACACAGTCTTCCTCAATAGATGGAATTGGAAATGTTTCAGTTTCCATTTTCCTGAGCACTTTAAAGACCTCCTGTTCATGTTGGCTTTAAAGTCAAGACTCAGAGTTCACTCTTGACTTTGGAAACAGCAGTTGACAGAGCGGTCTTACCACAGGGCCAAATGTGGAAATTCAAAAATCTACAACTGGGCACACTCAAAGGACCGATAACTTCTGCATTTTTCAACCTGGACCCTCATTTTTAGGTGTTTGTGTCTGAGTGACTCATGGGAACAACAATTTGACGTAACATTGAACAATGAAATTGGTCCAGTATTGAGTGAGAGGCTGCAATGTAATGACTTGGGGCATGTTCGCACCATCAATGTACATCCTCTAAAAGTGCTTGTTTTTGCCACTGACAGGCTCAGATTATTATTCCAAGTGTCTGACAGCATTATGAAGAGGATCCCGACAGAGATAGACCTTTTTGTTAAAGATGAACATCCATTTTGTTTAACCGGAAACAGCCCTGAAATCACTATCGCCACAGCCACCAGACTCCATTTAAAAAAAAAACCAGTAATTTTAGAGTGTATGCAGCCAGCATGTTTTCACATCTAACGGGGTGAGTTAAGGGATAGTGCACCCAAAAATGAAAATTCAGCCATTATCTACTCACCCATATGCCGAGGGAGGCTNTCAAATGACGTTTTTCCAAACAACTTTTTATGTCGGGGCTTCAGGACACTTGGATCACTACGGACGAGCAGTATGGAGATATTTTGTGGTTTCAGTTTTGTGTTTTTGGACGTTTGAATCTGGGGCGCCGTCAGCCCACTCTCCCCTTGGATCTCCATAAGTGATGTGAGGACTCTAAAACTTCACCTGAGCCTCCGTCGGCATATGTGTGAGTAGATAATGGCTGAGTTTAAGCACAGTTGGTGATTGTTAGAACAGTGGGTAGACGAAGCAATAAGACTTTTGTAAGTTTTACTTTGTTTCCGTTGACTTCTAATGAAGTGTGTTTTACGATGATGAAATTACTGTTTATTTAAATGGCTGGTGGCTTTGACGATAGCGAATTCAGGGCTGTTTCTGGTTAAAGAAAAAGGATCTAACTCTTTAAGAAAAAGGTCTATCTCTGTAGGGATCCTTTTCATATTGCTGTTGGATAATTTGAGCCCGTCAGTGGCAAATACAAGCACTTAAGTGGACGTACATTGACGGTGCAAACGTGCCCGAAGTGATTACATTGCAGCCTATTTCGCAGCTACCAAAAGAAGCCAAACTTCTCATGTGTTAATCACAAATATATTTAAATCTTAAGTTTCAGTAGTTTGTGCTACAGACACATTTCGGTTGGTACCAAAAAAAACGTATTAAGGTTTAACACCCAGCCTTAGCTACAGTGTTGCATCGCATCACTACACAGCCATTCTGTTGCTCCATCAGTAAACAGTCTGAAGTTGTTAAACCCCGACTGTACCCTGCTTTCGGAATTTGCTTGGAAGACGTCCACACAAAATGAATTCTAATGTTGAGAAGTAAGCAACCTGTTGATGGAGCACGGCCATATTCCACCGGCGCGCAGACAGACGAGCGCTCTGCACAGTGCCTGGTTTGTTTTCTGAGGGCAGCTGGTGGAAACGTGTCCAGAGGTCCCTGGCTGGGAGAGGCAGGATGCCCAGGCTTTCTGAGAAGCAGCCTGGCTCTCAGCTCTGTATTTTCTGTGCCTTACTTCCTCTCCCAGGGGCATCAGAGACACACTCTCCCCTCAGACTTTTGGCCTTCAGTGCTGCTCCCATTCAGGAAGTCGCAGAGCCTCTGATGTGCTGCCAAAATAGACTTTCTGAGGCCAAAGCTGATTTCGAGCATATCCTCATCAGAGTCTAATGCATGAAAATGATGGATGATTTCATATTCAGCTTTCCCTCCACTCCTCAGCCTTCATCCATCATGAATCAGCACGGCAAGAGCTGCAGCTTTAAATATAGCATACCTATTACCATCTGGCTTTATCTGCCTTAGGTGTCGAGCTATTTTCATTTCATCCTTTCCCCCCTAAAACACACCCAGGTCTTCTGTCTCACTTCCTCTTTTAGTTACATTCCCATCACCAGTATAGTGCAGACTCATGCAGTACTTTAACAAGATTGTTTTTAGCATGAGGCAGCAGAGACTGTGGCTGGAAAACAAGCAGCACAAGCCATTATAATGGTCCTGTGGAGTTTTCTGCGAATGGGTCACATACTTCTGGTTATGAGGTTGATTGTTGTTCGCTGAGATCATGGTTGGCATAATCACAGGATTATATAAGAATGCTTCATTTTCCTTCTCAGTGTCTGAACTGTCAACAAAGCCTCAGAAAGGCCCTTAAGATCTGACTGAGACCCACTTCAAGTATAGCACTGAGTAACAAGGGTCAGCATGTGTTTTTCTTCACACAATGACAAATTGGACCCCGGAGTTAAATTTCCACATCATGGCTTGTTTGGTTTCTCACCCTGAACAGCTAACAGAACAATTTTATTTGTGTTTCTGTTTCGCTAACTTTCTTTTTTGCCTATTTATTTTTCAAATCTGCTGATACAACCATTTGTACTCAGCGTGTTTGAGGATCAGACAGGCTGAACTGCTCTGACTGATTTATTTTTTTTATCAGAATAATCACATTACCGTTTGCCTGAGCTGTATTTGTGTCAAGAAACCCACCACATTACATTTATTTCCACTCAGTGACTCTCAAAATACGAAACAGAAGACTCTGTCCTGTGGCAAACTGCCAGCAGGACGTACGTGTGAAACTGTTTAAGCTCCACAACTAAATAGTCCACTTGAGTTTTATAGCTTCATTGCCTGGCATCACGCTAGACAGGATTATCAATAGCGTTTTGAAACATTTTAATAACAAGAGGACAGCATTGTGTTTGCTTTTATAAAACACGCTAAAACAAAATCACTTTGAGGGCAACAATAGCAGGATTTGTGTCGGAGATACTGAGGGACGCTTGTTTCACCCTGACACTGATTTACACTGAGGTTTCTTTGAAGCCTCTGACCAGGCCTTGTTAATGTCAGACTGGGTAGATCCAGACTGTTCTAACCTTAGTTGGTAGGAGTCGTGTCTGATGTAAATGAGTGGCCTGGGCAGTGTTATCGTTTGTAGGATTTGCACCGGCCTGGAAAACATCTTTTGCATTAAAAACACGTCCTGCTGCTGTTCATCTACAGCGCCTGGATCAAAGTCCTCACAGTTCAGCAGAGTCCTCGTGAACTGGGAACATGCCCCTCGGCCAACTGCTGAATGATTTTTTTGGAGATCAGTAACAATGCACTGAGATTTGGACTGGAATAATGACAAAGTGTCACAGAGAAATGGAGAGAAATTACTAGAATAAGGGGATACAGTTAAAGGCCCAGTGTGTAGGATTTCGGGGCATCTATTGACAGAAAAGGTATATAATATTCATAACTGTGTTTTTATTAGCTTACAATTACCTAAAATTAAGAATCGTTACACTAAAATGAGTCATTTTTATCTATGTACTAAGCAGGTCTTCTTCAGTGGAGTCAGCCATGTTGTTCTACAATAGCCCAAAAGGGACAAACCGAACACCGGCTCTAGCTAGGGCCATTCAGGTTTCTAGGTCAGCCACTGTAGTTCTCCTACACGCCCTGCACACGGGAGAAGTTTCAACCTCAAATCCAGTAAATACACACTGGACCTTTTTATAGGACAGGTTTGGATTCTTTCAAAAGTCTTTTAATACAATACTCATGCCTGTATGTGCATTGGGAGCTAATGGTCGCTGCAGCCATTTCTCCTGTCCATAAAGTGATCACGCCTTCACTGTAAGAGATGAGACAAAATTTTGCCAAAGCTCACAAGTTTAATAATGAAATCAAGTGGCTTTTTAGAGTAAAACTCATTCTTTGTTTTCACATAACACCAGTACAACTCTGCAAGAAAACCCTGTCTAAAACACAAAAGAAATTTGTGCTAACAGTAAAAGCAAAATTGGAAGATTCCTGAACAGACTGCTGAAGTTCATGATGGATTTCACTCAGAACAAGAGCTATAGAAGTCATTGCTTCAGAGCGAGTATGGACAGGAGGAATGATTACAGCAAACAATAATTCTTTCAATGTGTATATTAGTGTGTGAGTAGTGTATTAAGATAGACTTGAAAAACTCCAAACTTACACCTATATAAACCTGCATCAAGTGACTTTCTGACAACTGGTGTGAGCACCACAAGCTGTGAACACATCAGGGACATATCATCACCATATAAAGGCAAATAGTTGCCTATTTACTCAGACACAGAGAAACATAAGCATTTAGCTCTAGTTTGGTCTCCACCCACTCCTGAGAGAAGTTTCTCTTTACATGCTGAATGCTCCACCATGTTCACCAGCTAGACGTTAACTATGTTTCTGGTTGGTAGCTAACAGTGAAAATGAACCAAAACTAAAAGCTTTAAAAGATCTAAAGTGTTCTGTAGTGCTGTGGAGAACTGCAGTGTCGGGTGATGGTTCTGTGGTTTCATTACTATGAGCAACGCCTCTCACATTACACATCAGCCATTTAATCCATCATTCATATTAAAATGTTCATTTGTTCAGCTTTACGTTAAACCTTTAGAGAGAGATGCCTAATTGTATTCAGTTTTGGATTTAAGACTAAGAAAAGGTGATTTTACTTTCACTTTAGCTAGAGACAGTGTGATCCATGCCAGAGTCCCATTGTATTGATAAATCACGCTTTGCAAGGATTGCTTGGGTCAAATAAAATGTTATATCGAGCTGGTAAATCTAGCAAGTGGTCCAAAAGTATTTAACACTAGTCCATACCCATTGAGTGCACAGTTGCCCACGTACAGTTTCACATGGTGTGTGTTTGGGATACAGGTCATAGGAAATTGCAGACTAAATAGTCAACTGAACCCATTAAGAAGAGCAATGTATTCAGACAGAGTGTTTGTGAATTTGATAGTACGATTGCTTTAATTAGAGTTGCCAATAAGAGTTAAATTTCTCCAGTCACCTTGAGGCGTCCTGTTCTACATATCTACCAAGTTCAGTAAAAATCCATATGGAGGTTAGGCCTAGATAAGAAATGAGCTCTCTAGCGCCCCCATTTTGTTTGA
>NC_065526.1:2047752-2054112 GCF_006386435.1 Epinephelus moara | reverse complement strand
GTGCAAAGTTTCATGTCTCTACGACATACGGGGCATGAGATATGCCCATTCAAAGTTTGACATTTTAGTCAATTGCTATAGCGCCCCCCTTTGGTCAATTGATGTAATATTGCTTCATTGGCATCCTCCCATGACCCTCTACCACTGTGCCAAATTTCACATGGATTGACCAAGTCAGTGAGGAGAAAAACGTGGAACACACACAGAGTTTTCGTCATTATATAGTAAGATATTGTTTTTCCAGAGCTGATCGGGTGCTCGTGAGAAAATGGTGGCAGGTAAAGACAAAGTTTATGAGTTGAAGCGCAATGAGAATTTCAATTATGCTGGAAACAGGAGTGAAGTTGTATGGCAGTAGAAAATGTGGGTGAAACTCTGACTATGTATTGCACAGTTTGCCACAAGTTTGGGAGCAAAGCGGATACAACAAGACTGTTTTTCAAAGGCACATCAAGTTTCCGAAAAACGTAGCCGAAGTGCCATAACAAGAGCCAACAGCAGGGCTGCCCCTCCCTTCTTTACTCTTTATTGTTATTTGATAACCACTAATGAATAAAACAGTTTGTATAGGGGCAAGTAGAAATTAACTGTGGGCATGTGGGGCAGAAATCTACTTGCCTAAAGTCAATTTGTACATGAAATGAAAAAAAAAACCCATTAATATTGAACCCTGTAAATTCATTAAAATATTTTCTCATGACCTAAATTGTTCTAAAGCTTAATATAACATAAAATAGTTTTAGGAATGAAGTGATGCACCATCCCAAGAAAGCTAGAAGCCTTGTCCTCCTGGAGTACATGTAGTCTCACATCCTCAGTCAGCCAAGCTATCTCCTCCATCAGATGGATGATGTAAGACTGACCATAAAACACATGATCCCACTCGCCTGACGCTCACGCAGAGGTCACGCCCCTTCATTGCAACCATGTCAGCTGCCCATTGTTCTGCTCATATGGACTAGAGAACGCACTGTTCATGGGCTTTATCAGAGCTCAATGCTCTTCGCTCCAGTTTATGATCATTAGGGTCATAATATACAGTGCAGAGGGGTGAGCCAGTATAATGGCTCTCGGTTTCTTGTCTGCTCCAACAGTCGGGCTCATCGTGTAAACACTTATCTCACTCCGTTTCCTCCGATATACACTGCTCACTCAGCTCGTGTTGGTTTAAACCCTGGGAGATCCTCAAGGACAGAGTCATCTTTTGTTAATCTGTCCTCATGCTCTGTCGTTTATTAACCAGCCACTCTGCTTTACGCTCCGCTGTCTCCCCCTTCGGCAGAAATGCTCAGTGAAGAGGGGGTGGGTCAGGGCAAGTGTCATCGGCTTGTCTCAGTGCTGCAGAGCCTACAGTGTTACGACACATTGTGACTTATGAAAAGAATCAGACAGTCTGAGATGATATACACTATGCGTGGTGCAGACAGACATTGGTTTGTGCTCTTACTCGGCCTTTCTGACTCTGCTGCAGATTTATTTAGTACTGGATGACAGGTAGACCCCTTTGGGAGAACGTGTCAGGCTTTTGTTATGTCACCACCAACGTGTTAATTTCCACTACGTTTAAATGTGGCCTTTTCTGTAAGGCTTGCTAATGACTCCGATTATGTTGTTATTGTGGTGCTAAACATGCAATTACAACCTAATTTTGGAACAGCTCAGGCATACTTAGCTATCACATGTGGGTTTGTTTCTTAAACTGGCAGCCGATCATAAAAAAGTGCTCCAGCACAACTAGCCTGTTGAGTCTTGCAGCTAAAGTGTGAAATAAAGGCCATCTGTGACAAAATGTGTTACACAAAGTGCTTGGCGAGCCAGCTCGTTATCCTCTTAGCAGCTCTGATCCTGGAAAATTCTCTGTGATGTACGTAAGATTGAGGAGTGATGATTGACCACACAGGCAGACAGTGGTGTTGATGGATGGTCATAACCCGACTGTCCCAGACTTGGTTTTGTAAATTAACCACAGAACAGACTGAGATGGGTGAAAATTTTACACAGTTGTTTGACCTTTTGTTCCAAGGCCTTCAGTGACCACACACGTACTTTGTTCCAGGGCTTTGTATCGAACCTCAATGCTGTTTGAGGCCTGACCGAAATGCGCCCATAGCGTCAGGTATTGAAAAGATTTTTAGATTAGATCTTTGTCTAAATCAATTAACTATTCCAACTTTCGAACATATTTACTTTATGCACAATTCATTGTTTAACATTGATCCATAGAGCAGTTTTACATATTTTGTTAAATTTAAAAAACGGCTTACATATGCTTCTAGTCCTCAAACTCAGGTATCGAGAAAGGTATTGTACCAAAAACTTGGGTATGTTATTTGAATAAATGTCAGACATTTTCAACAAACTGTAGCCTGGCATTGTCAGACTGATTCACAATTGCAAATTAGCTGGAAGAGGCTGCTGGAACCACTTCCTTCATTTTCAATTTCCAGCAAAAGTTATTACTGGGTGCAGACCAAAATGCCTCAGGATACAGCTGGATAGACCTACAACCAACCAAAGCAATGGAATGCGTGACGTAGCACTGAGCAACACTTCCAAGTTGGGGCGGAGTTTTGCCACCTCGTCACAAACTCTCCAAAATGACAGCTAAACAGTACATTTAAATGTGTTTCTGAATGTTTCCTGGCAATGTAGGAACATAATCTTGATTCATTTGATCAGCACTGTTAAGTTTTACAGTTTGATCTGAGTTTCGTCAGCCTGGTGTTATAACGGGAGGGGCCCAGACGCATCTGTCAGAGCAAATTAAAACATGAGCTCACAGATTCGTCTCGTTCTCAGGCACAATAAAATGTTTATTGCTGGAAAATGAGCGATAGGTATCTCCCATGTTTCTCAGTAGATTTGTAAAAGCACAGTGAGGTTGGTTGCACCTCTATCCAGTTATTGGCCCATTGCTTTACACAAAGTAGATAAAGAGAGATTTGGGTTGAAATTCCCTGCACTGTGAATGCTGATACTTTGTTTTACTCTAAAAGCTAGATTAACTTCAGTTTATTAGGAAATGGATGGATTTCTGGTGCCCACTCTACTTTAGTTATTGCTGTGCTGTGAGTATACTTTGATTTAGTGTTGTGCCTTTTAATCAGATTGCTTTGCAGGTCCATGTGTCCATGTGTTCAGCAAAAAACAGGGACACAGAGTTCTTCTAAAAGCTGCTTTGCAGAGCGACAGTTTGTACAGTGTGCATGTATATCCGCTAACTTCAAACTTCCCCTCTGTCCGTCCTCCCAGACGAAGACTCATCTCTCAGCGCTCTTCGCTTGAAACGCTAGAGGACATTGAGGAGAATGCACCTCTACGCAGGTAGTAAACTGCTCGGAAACACTGTCCACATTGTCTGCTACTGTACCCTGTCTATTCTGAGACACTCACTTCAATGTAATGTATCCCACTGGCATAGTTTCTCTGTTTTATAAGCTACTGATGTTTTGGTGTTATATTTTAGATGCCGAACCCTATCGGGTTCACCCCGACCAAAGAGCTTCAAGAAGATCCACTTCATAAAGAACATGAGGCAACATGATATGCGCAATGGAAGGTATGAAGGCAAACAACGCCATCCCTTAGTCAATACAACGCCTCAGTGCATAATGGCAGGCTGCCCCAGTCAGTGAGCTGCAGTTTGGATGTTTCTCACATTACAAGGCCTGGCCCATTCACTGCATGTCATACTGACTCATGAATAAAATGTAATCGATTGAGAATTCTGCCCATTCACACGGGGTGTAATCTGATTGAATTTTATCTTGATCTTTATTTGATTACTGTTGAAGTTTTTGGATCGCACCATGAAATCACCACTAAAAGATAAATCACATGTCATTGTGTCACAGTTTATATAAGCATGTATGCAGCACACAAATCCCTAAAAATAAAAGACATTACACAGTGGTGTTAATGATGATGTTTCACTGGGTGTGCAGAAAGTAACCAAAGGAAAGATGGTTGTTTAATCGAGGCCAGGACGCCCAGGAAGTGTTGACCGCTCTGGTGATTTTCATCAGTATCAACGTCACATTCTTCGGATATGAAATCTAATTCAGTTTGTGATGCAGAGTTTAGTTTCGGTGCTTTCCGAGAAAGTAATTTTTCAGTTGAGTTGTTTTCTAAAGTGTAGACAGTTAGCACAGCATTTCTTGTTTAGACAATCAGTGTAGCATCTTGATTAGTTCCCCATGTTTGATTTGGTCTCCTGATAGATAAAGTTGTTTTTCCTCATATCCACATCCACGTCTGATGTGGAATAACTGCGAGCTGGATTTTCCACACTATTAAGAAGTGTTTGGTGATAAAGTGATGCTGAAACATGGCGTGACTCGCATGTTATTCATGTCCTGATGTTGATTTTGTTTCGAGTAGCGAGATTCATCATGTGTCTGTGAGTAGCAGCTATTAAAAGAAGTAATTTTGAGATTGTTGTCAGAGCTGAAATCTGTTTACTGGTTGGATACTGTTTGTATGGTTACACAGGTACAAGGCAGTTTATTTTAGAAGTAGCATATGCTAATTTAAGTTATTAAAAAATGCATCATTGTTACCCCCAAACCACTGATACATGCAACATGTGCTGCAATACCACAAGACAACACACACTCTCGTGCTCAAGTTTCAGCTCATTCCCTTCATTCTTATTTTTGCTACACACTCTCTCCAACTTTAACCTGTGGATCTTGTCAGATAGATATTGATTAGCTTGTTTGCCATTTTTGTTTTTATAGGATAGTCCTTATCAGTGGCAGAAGATCCTTCTATAGTGTATTTTCTGTCCTGCCCTATCGAGATTGTAGCCAAGCAGGGTATGTATCCTACAGCATGCCGAACTTTGTATCCTCCTCCAGCCTGTGCTCCCTCTTTCCCTTTGTTTTCTCATCCCTCTTTTCTGTGGATGTACTCTCCTTTGACTGGTGCATACATTGCTACGGGTTGGTTTTGGTGGATGCATTTTTACATTAAGGTTGGCTGGAATGGGCTTTAGAGGTTTAATTTCATACAGCTTATGTTGTTGCCCAGTGCTTGTTGCTTGTATTGCTTTTCCCATAATGGCTCCGGTGGCTTTTGGCCGCTCTTCCTTTTTGTTCAAGTCCACCCATTTTTGTCTGTTGCATCTGTCGCTGGCTTTGCTGCATAGCATTTAAGATTCACCTTTCCCAGGTTCCTTTTCTTCCTATATTTATTAGCCTTACTTTTATGTGTTGTCCACTGGCCTTATTATATCAGATGCTGGCAGACTGGAGTTTCTGCTGCGTGCCCTGCACACAGTAATGACAGTTTATGATTATCCATTTATCTTTTAATCTTTGCCTCGGTTTAGAGGTCACATTTCTTGGTGCTCGCACAAAAAAACATCTCTGGCTTATCTGTAGACGACGCTTGTTTCCTCTTTCAAAGCAACACAAGGCTCCATGTAATGGGAACCCACCTGGCTTACATGGGGATAGCTCTGGTATGGCCTTGGCTCTGACGCCCCACAGTCACATGAAACGGTGTGTTTTGGAGGAAGTGAAAGAGAAAGGGGACAGATAAACACCAGAGAATACAATGCTCAGAAAGAAAAGCACCACACCGGGGCTTAGTGAAGAGCATAAAAGGCTCAATCCGTTTGTGGAATTTCCTAAGCCAGCCAATCAGTGCAAGGTCAAGGGTTAATAAACCCCCAGGTCTATCCAATATGCACATCTGACTGCTCATTGCTGCTAATTGACAGTTTACGGTTAGACTTTGGCAGGCTCAGTCAACTGTTGTAACTGCAAAACAACATTTTATTAGACGACTGGGCCCAAATGGCTGATTGCATGTAATTTAGTTTCTTTATTCTGTCTCTCTGTCTCTATACTTACTTTAACAACAGCCCCATGAACAAAAATGGCCAAATTTTGCACAGCAGTCTGGTATGGGCCCCAAAAACATATGAGGACATAACATGGGGACAATCATCCCCACAACAGTGAATGATTAAAGAACTGGACTTTAAAGTTGCTTTCCTGCCAAGAGTTTGATGAAAGATTGATACAACTCTCGAATTTGTCTGTCAAATATGAAACTACAGCCAGGAGATGATTAGCTTATCATAACTAGCTAGCCGACCATGTGCGTACTAGCACCTCTAAAGCTCAAAGTAAAAAAAAAAAAAAAAAATTGGTCCTTTTTAAACATGAATTGTGCAAATTTGCAGGAAAGCCCAATCAGTCTTTTTTCAGCATTGGCAGTATAAAGACAAAATCGGGGAGTGCAGCAAAATGCTGCCTACCTACTTTTGTTTATACAGAATGCGCCTTTTTCGGGGCAATGGGGGGCGTGAGCAAGTAACAAAACGTGTAGCTCAGCGTGTGACGTAAACAG
>NC_065526.1:2032298-2046505 GCF_006386435.1 Epinephelus moara | reverse complement strand
CTTTACAGTGTCTGTCAGGTTTGTGTTTCCCTCTTGCTACTAGCTGCTCGCTAATTCCTGCTATCAGCTGTTTCCTGTTTATCCACCGCCAGTGGGTCACACATGCGGTGTCATCAACAGCTCCTCCCACAAGTCATCAACAGCCCCTCCCGTTGCGGAAGGCTGTCTCGGTCTGTTTAAACTAAAAGGGTTCCGCCAATATATCTACCCTACGAGGCGGAAAATTGGGCACCTCGGATCAACTCGCCAAACCGGCTCTGTGTGTCTAAACGCTCGCAGCTTGCCGGCAAAAAGGCCCAACATTCGCCGAAAATCTGGCAGTGTAAAAGGGGCTTATGTGAGGGACTGTATCTTGGATAGACTGCTCCCGACTTAATTTACAGTTGAAAAAAAAAAATCGTAATAATATTGCATCGTGACATTAGCATCGTGATAATATCGTATCGTGGATCCTCTCGTGATTCCCATAATTGCTATCATCATATGGCACGGCTCAGGTTAAACCCTAAACTGGTGGGACTTTCCAGTGTAAAGTATCGTATTTGATAATATTTGCGGCCATTTCTCTATTGGCTAATGTTTCACGATGTATCGGAAAGCACTTCTTCTTTGGCGCCTTAAAAAAGTAGTTGCCATTGGCTGCACAGCACAACTTACTGTATAGGCTGCTGTTTTAGAGCCGTGAAGAAGAATTCATTTCCGGAAAAACTGCTGTTTTACATGGGTGTGAAATACTAAAAAGTTTATCAATAAATTTAATAGTTGGAATCGGGGCATTGGCCTGCATACTCACCAACACCTGACCCAGCATTTTAATCAGTATCTGGAGTATTTCCGATACTGGTATCAGTATCAGAACAGCTCAATGTTTTTATGCTTTGTTTTAAAGATATAAAACATGCTAATTACTGAGTTTCAGAGGTGCATGTAGGTGGATTTTTTTATTTTGGACAGAGCCAGGACAGTTTTTTTCCCAGATTTTAGTCTTCATGCTAAGCTAAGCTAAAGCCAGGGTACAAAATTAGCACCGTCCACTAACTAAATGGTGGTAAAATATGCAAGTGGCTGATAGATTTGCTTCACTCACCACAAAAAAAGCAATGGCCCTCTGTTGTGTGGATGGTAAATTAGAATTTTGGTCCATGTGGGCGAGTGGACAGAAAAGTTAATTTTGCACCCAGGCTAAAGCTAAGCTAATTTAGTGTACTGACGTGCGTTGTATTAATCATCTCCTCCAACTGTTGGCGGGAAAGCAAATAGTCTTTTTTTTTTTTTTTTTTAACATTATGTCAAATTATTCCTTCTGGGGAAAGAAAATATTAAACTATGCAGGCTAACATGCTGCTTAATTGGACATTTGTTTGCGGGGCATGACTGTCTCGTGACAGCTCAGTGCTTCTGGGCTAGAATCAACTGTGGCTTTTCTGCGTGGACTTTGCATGTTCTTCCTGTGTCGGCATGGGTTTCCTCATATACTTGAGTTTCTGTGACCCTAAAATACATGCATGTGAGGTAATGCTCCTGGCATTCAGGGGTAGTCGAAGTTAGATTAGTCCAATTCAGAGGACAAATTTCCTCTCAGGGATTAATAAAGTATAACTTAATGTTGCTCATGACTTTATTGTAATGGTTGAAGTTTGGGTAAGACTGCAGGGGAATATTATTACAAGCCAGTCAAGCCAACTTTAAACTGTTAATGTGAGCTGTTAAGTATTTGGTAGTAAAGCAGACAGCAAGGGTCAAGATTCTTTTAGTCATGCTAATATTTATGGTTTGTTTGCCATGGTAGGGCACGATGAGCACTTTGCATACATTATAACACTACTAACATACAGATGTTTGAAGCCAATGATTCCTATCCATGCATGTTACTAAGCAATGTCAGCTTCTCTCATAATTTCCTTTCATTTCTCCGTACTCTCGGCAGACTGAAGCACAACAATTTATTTTCTGGATCGCTTCTTAGAAAAGCTCTCTCCCTAGAAAGCTTTCCATCTCTTTTATGTTTCCCTCTTTTTATTTAATCTCCACTGTTCTGTAAGACGTCTGCTGCCTGGGGATCTTCATGTCTATGATGCATCTGTCAACATTGTGTCCTGACGTGCCTGTCTGCCAAATAACACTGTTTTCATTATAACAGATTGGCCCCAAATGTCATCAAAACACTGGGAGAGTCATGTGAGGGCCCACCGAGTCACTTCTTCTATTTATCTGGGCACCATTTTAAACAGACAGAAAGACCGTGTGAGGGACGATAAGGGAGGTGTAGGAAAAAAAAGACAGTGTTACGATTTAATGTCTGCTGCCTGCTGACTTTCTGAAATTTCACTACAGTGAAAATATTGAGCTAAAATAAGGCTGGAGTTATTATCACACAAACACAGGTGGATATTTGGCCGTCTGTGTCTTCTGTCTTGGAATCATTTTACCATGAAAAAATTCTCACCTTATAGTTTGGAAATATGAATGCCAACTCTACTTTTGTTTTGAGTATTTCTATTTTCTAATAGTCATTTAAAAACAAATCTTAAACTGCTGGAAAGTGTGTGAGTGTGTGAATAAAGTGGACTGCATGTAATCTGCTCTGTCAGTTCACACACTCATTCGTCTCTACTGGCAGTGACCTAAAAAATCATGAAGTGAAATCAAATCCCAACATGTTCGGTCATAGCAGTAACAAATTCTTTAATGAGTATACTTGACTACAAAAAAATGTTTTTTTAAAAACCACCCGCAAATCAGCTGTTTTTGCGGGTACCCGACCCAGTGTAGGACTCTGGTCCACACTTGACATACAGCATTATAATTCATGTTTAGCGCGTGTTGTGTACCGTGTAACGCCACGTAGAAGGCAAAGGAAGCTGTACAAAATTTGCAAATATCATTTCCAGGTCCTCACACGATATGTAGGAAATAACATCTAACTTGTGCACGCAGTGTCAGACAGTCGCAGAAATGCAGGGCTGCCCCGACTGTCATTTTGCCAGTGCCGCCAACGCAGAAAGGTACCAGAGCCCGTCAGTTATAATAATATTAGTAATAATAATATGCTACAATGACCCTGAAAGGAATGAAAACAAAGGTTTTGGGGGTTGAACAGATTACGACTGAAACTTGAAACCATTTTGTTTAAATGGAAGTATGTGTAAAAAGTCGTCCTTTTGAGAATCAATAAAATAAAGGTTAGTTTCTCAATTGGGTTAAAAAAAAATTCTATATCATAGATACGCAAATGTTTGCAGAATGATAAGTCCCAATTTTCATACCACAGTATACCACTGCAGCACTGTTTTACTGTAATGCAGACTTTGAAACTAGGCAAAAAACAACACTTACGATATTGCAATATTCAAAATCATGATATTGATATAATGCCGATGTATTGTCCAGCCCTATTTTGCTATTTAGTTTGCTGCTATGGTTAATATTGTTGTTTTATCGTCATATTCAAACAAAATGCCAATTGAATATTTCTTAATAGGCACACAGTTTAATTTAGCATGCAGTCCCTCCAGTCCTTTGTACAGCAGCAGTCATTAAATAGTGAAATATTTGGCCAATCCAAAATGTGTGCAGTGGAGGGCTCTCTGTTTGCTCCACTGACACACTTTACTCTCCAGCAGAGCATTTGACCTCCTGCAAATCTCCCACAGAAGTATGGCATTCCAGACGTTGGTGAGGCAGCAGCTGAGTCTAGAATGAAACCGTACTCTCCCTCCATCCTTCCTCCCAAGGGTGCTCTTTATTTCTGACGCACCCAAAAGACACAGGCAATTACAGAAACTAGGCCAGCTGATGAACGCAGATCGATACAGGGGCCTATCTGTGAGGTAGAGATGTTGAGGTGAGCAAGAACTAGGCCTTAGCGACAAAAGTTAAGGGAACGGGTGGGCGTTAAAAGAAGCTGTAGGAAGGTTTGTACGTGCAGTGAAAGCTTTAACGTCTTGTGCTCATTAGGGATGTAAAGCTGGAAGGAGGAGGGCGTCAGCGGCACCCATCAGGAGGCGTCAGTGCCAAGGAGATGGTGATCGGGCTGGAGGGAGTGGAGTTAGGAGCCGATGGAAAGGTGAGATGCCAGCAGAAAAGTGCTGTGTGCAGAGTTACACTGAGCTACCTGCATTTCAGCTGCTTAATGAAAAGAAAATGATTCTTTATACACTAAATGTCACTTCAGTTACTACAAGCTTCTCCCTGGTTCCCTCGTCAAAACGCTAATGGGCTTTTTCCATTGAATTTTTGCCGAAAATAAACTCAGGCAAATCAGAGGTTTATGATTCATACACGGTTTGTTCAGCAAGATAATTTCCACCAATGAGCGCTACTTTTTGGATTTTTGAAACGTAAATGTAACTGCCATGGTGAGAAGCTAACGTTAGGCTATAAACAAACTACACCGCAGTCGCATGACTTTAACATCGCCACCACTTATTTAGTAGTCTCATTTAGCCACTTGTTAGCAACCATCTTTTATAAGACACGTAAAGGCTTCAAAATTTTCACGTGGGGTATTCACTGATGTGTTTTATGTCGTAGAACAAACTGTGTTTTAACCACAGACCTTATTCCAGGCATCTAACCAAAAACCCATTCAAAAGACCCATTAACTTCAAGACGAGGGAAGTGGGTGTGCTAAGATGCTAACTCACTGTCAGGTTTCAAGACTCATTCCTGCACCACTCTCTGAGAAAACGATTGTGTGATGTGTACAAGACAACTGCACCATCTGACCCCAGGTTTTCTCCGTTAGTCACAGAGGAATTTATGACATCAAAAAAAACATGCATCAGGAGATACATAGTCATATAGCCCCCCCTTCCCCATTTCTTTTTTCTGTTCCAGGAAGTTGGCAACCCTTAGTTTGTCAACCTTTGCATTTGCCTTTAAATACTAAATTGTATATCTTAAACATTGCACTGTGCTATATGTTTCATATGTGGTGTAAATCAACACAATTTTCATCATGTTTGAAGCATGCAAAAGGCTTTTTTCTCAGCAGCATTTGACATGTCATAGCACGAAACCCTAGGTCTAATTAATCTCATTATCAATAACTGCATTCCTGTCAGGAAAGTCAGCTCCAGGCTCCTATTATTATGCATGCTGGCTTACTGCTATAACATACTGGGACTCTGGCCACCCTTAATGTTATTAGTACCTTCTGCTTTCCAAAATGCTGCTGTGAATAAGATATATTATTTCTGTTTAATGTGTTAAAATGGCAAACCTTTTAGGCTTTGGTGTAGCAGACATTCTAACTATGCCTCTGTCTGCAGACTGTGTCCTACACCCAGTTCCTGTACCCCACTAATGTTCTGGGTGGTCGAAGAAACACCATCGACTCCACCTCCTCTTTCTCTCAGTCTCGTAACGCCAGCCATAGAAGCCTCAGTTTGGGCCGAGCCAACAGCAACCAGAGCAGCTTAGACACAGGTTAGTCAAATGCCAGCAACAGTTTTAACCTATTCATTAGAAATGTTGTGTATTCATCACCTTCAGCTGTTTTTTTTATCTTATTATCCAGTGTATTTTTTATTGGACATACTGTGTAGTGCAAATGTTAGCTTCTGGCTCAACCTCTGTTGTTTTTGTGCTCATGGCAGGGAATGATTTGGGGGATTTTCGGGAGTATGACCCCAATCTGCTGGATGACCCGCAGTGGCCTTGTGGAAAACACAAGAGAGTCCTCATCTTCCCCTCCTACATGGTGAGAAAGAGCTCTAGCTGCGTCTAACACCAGCAGCAGCAACATTAACAACAGCAAGTCCTCTTGAGAGCAGACTGGAAAGGTTGTCGGCATAATTCTCTGAAACAGACCCACATCTGTTCTGACGTGGTTTGTTGAAAAGTCCTGCGATATCTCAACGTTAATGCTTTTTTTTGTTTTCAATGGTTATTTTTGTCAGTATGGACCTTTTGTGCTCAGTTTTCCCACCACAACCGAGAACAATAACACACTGGAAAGATTTGTCTGCCTCGACAGTTTTCTTTTGGACTTTTATCAGCTGTTTTTTGAAAAGGAGCCAGGAGGATGTTTCAGACTGTTTTAATCAGCAAGGTCACTGGCGCAGGCTCTCTCTCCCTCTTTCTGGGACCTGAATGAATACACTTTATCTCAGTATAGTGGGCAGTAGCCATTAAAAAAACAGCCACTTCACCACAGCAACAGTCGGTGTAGTGTTTGAATCTCAGCACTTATCACTCTCGCACTTATCCGGAAAAGAACGGATGTTTTATTGTGGTTGGGGAGAAGGAAAAAAACAGACTAGACTCCCACCTCATTCTTTCCTGGGCTCTGTTTTTGTTACGGAGACTGGCAGAATACACAACAAGGACTGACATAGTTGAAATGTTAAGTCAAGGCCAGGCTATGAGTTTTTTTTTTTTTTTACTTCTCTTCCTCCGATTACAAAAGCCAGCGTCTCACAACAATGGCCATTGTGTTTACTACAGGAATGGCACCAGTAAATTCTCAGCATTTCACAGGTCAGACACAGCCTGCGTAGTAGACACGACTCTCTAACTGAACTTTCGAGCTGGGGATAATAATAGTTTTTATTCTCTGTGGGCGATTGAGGAACCATGAATATGAAGCAACAAAAACATCACTTAAGTCATTTTAAACGTGGTAATGTTTATGTTTGGTTAATGTTTAGTGGCTTCTTGTTGATTTGTGTAATATGACCCTCACAGTACAAACATGGAATAATGAAATATTTTTAGGTGGTGACATAAGTTAGTGTGAGACATGGTCACAGAGTGTTTCCGTCACGCAGCGTTAGTGCTGTTCTTCCTGTTCATTTCTTGGGGCTGTGGCCATCGATAAGCATTTGTTCTCCGTCACGGTTCATGATCAGCTGTGTGATGTTCATTCCTCACGCTCCATGCAATCCCTGCAGTACCATACATGCATATAAAGAGTCATTCTTGTATGTTTAGCCTCGCTGCGTAGTGTGTCACAACTTTGGTGGTGTTTTGTACACATGGCATCATTTCTATCAGCTTGAAAAATGTATGTATTCCCCATAGAGGAGCACCAACTAACAGTTTATTTAACTGTCAATTAATGCAGACTATTCTCTCGATTAATCGTTTTGTAAATGGACTGCTCTTGTATAGCACTTTTCTAGTCTTATGAGCCCCCCTTTTCACCCATTCACACACTGGTGGCCGAGGCTATCATACAAGGTGCCACACACCGATGGAACAGCCATCTGGAGCAATATATGCCAGTGTGTGTGTGTGTGTGTTTGTGTGTGTGAGGGTGAATAAATGAAACCAGCAGGCCAAATAAAGTGGTTAAGATAATCTGGCTGAAGTGTTGGAGGTCAAACTGAAAGTGAGTGCAGCCAAAGTGTTGGTAATAATCCTGCGTGCACAGCTACAGCAAGCATGTTTGGTCAAAGTTAAACCAAGAGGTTGGTCTGGAAACTTTAATGGGTGTTGACAAAGGACATGTTGGGTAATTACTTTAATTATTTTTACTGTAACAGTAATACTGCTTGTATTTCTTGCTCTGTCTGTCTGACTTATTTTTTTTAGAACAGCTTCCATGTTCAGTTCTCAGGAATTATACTGGTGAATGCTGGTTGTGATAAATCAGAATAATCTGGCAGATCTAGCAGCAAAGATTCCTTTTGCCTCTTGAACATTTTAAATATAAGTTGTGGATTCAGCAAAGTTCTGGAAATGCACTTTGTTCTTCAGGGGTCTTAACTAAACCCAAACTCGCAGCCACTCATTACGGCGGCTCTGTCTTAATGTGACTCACCCACCTGGTACTCAAAGCATGTTATAACAAGCACAAAGCGCTGTTTAATAGAAGCCTGATGGAGGCATGGGAAGCTCAGTCAGCAAACAAGTATGTTTTGTGTCTCTAGATTTGTAAAAGAAAAGGCTGAAAGTACTCATCTTTTACTTATCCTCAACAAATCCTAACGAAAGATAGATCAAAACTATCCCTCAGTGTTTTTAACATCCCTACCCCTCTGTCTGTTTCATTCAGACCCAAAAGGCTCAGTATTTTTTTTTTAGAAACAGCTGGGAGTTGTAGTTTTTAGCAAGTCTCAAGGTGGAGTAAATAATTGAGCATAGTGTTAGTTCAGGCAGGACATGATGTCAAGCTCAGCTCACATCCCAGCCACATCAGCTGATCTCAAACATCCCAGTCAACTGATGGAGCAGCTGATTGATGTAAGAGAGTCAGCTGATAGATCACATGATTCCTTTCTATGCCACCAATTGGTGAATCTCATTCAGGACGCCCTATTTAAACTGCTCTGGCCTGCCCACTGTTGCTGCTTCCTCTGCAAGCTGCTTTGCAACCTGCCTCCACCCCAGCTCCTCCTTTTCATGTTGTGTCTGACTTATTAATGTCATTTCTGTTAGTCATTGATGCTGCTCTGTTCTGTTCCCAGGGGGTCTTTGCTGCTGCTCCCCCTGCCTTAGGCTTTCCATGTAGGTGCATGGAAGGGCAGAGAGGTTTGTTCTCGCTGCCTCAGGATTTTCTCATTTGCACATGGAAGGGCAGAGAGGTGTGCTCTCTCCACCTTAGGCTTTCCATTTAGGCGCATGGAAGGGCAGGAAGGTTTGATCTCTCTCTCTCTCTGTCATAGGCTTTCCTAATTTGCACGTGGAAGGGCAGACAGGTGTGCTCTCTCCACCTTAGGTTTTCCATGTAGGTGCATAGAAGGGCAGGGACGTTTGCTCTCTCTGCCTCAGGCTTTCCTAATTTGCACGCGGAAGGGCAGACAGGTGTGCACTCTCCACCTTAGGCTTTCCATGTAGGAGCATGGAAGGGCAGGGAGGTTTGATCTCTCTGCCTCAGGCTTTCCTAATTGACACGTGGAAGGGCAGACAGGTGTGCACTCTCCACCTTAGGCTTTCCATGTAGGCGCATGGAAGGGCAGGGAGGTTTGATCTCTCTGCCTCAGGCTTTCCTAATTGGCACGTGGAAGGGCAGACAGGTGTGATCTCTCCACCTTAGGCTTTCCATGTAGGAGCATGGAAGGGCAGGGAGGTTTGATCTCTCCGTCTCAGGCTCTCCTAATTTGCATGTGGAAGGGCAGACAGGTGTGATCTCTCCACCTTAGGCTTTCCATGTAGGCACGCAGAAGGGCAGGGAGATTTGCTCTCTCTCTGCCATATGCTTTTCACGTATGCGCGTGGAAGGGCAGACAGGTGTGCTCTCTCTGCCTTATGCTTTTTTCAAGTGGAAGAGGCTTTCTTTGTAGGCCCGAGGAAAGGCAGAGAGGCCCCAGAACAGAGCCATACTACCAAATATAATACTGTAAATCAAAGTGTTCCTGACTGAAATGAATTTGATGGGGACTATTTTCATTGGAGGATTAATACACATTTGGTGTGCTAGTGAGTATTTACAGCAGCAAGATGATGTATTGACTCAAAATAAGTGCCCAGGTTCACAGTGCTGAAGGAACACTGGTGTTTTTAATAGTTTCAGGACAACAATGGAGCTCTGTGGCACAGGAGAATAAGATGTGTCAGGCTTTGGATACACACAGTAGGATGTGTGTGATAGCGGGATCAGTTCATTGTTGTTTTGAGTACTGTCATAGGATTTGTTGACAATAAGATAGAAATAGAATATCACCAGACTTATCCTTTAAGTGACATGACTAACACCAGCTCTCAGTGAAGTCTCATTGTGAGATTGTGGAATCCAACACTAGTGTGTGAGGATCCAGTCATCCTGCCCAGTGCTGAAAGTAGTGTGGTCATCCTAACACCACCTCTGGTTTTCCTTTTCAGACTACGGTCATTGAATACGTCAAACCCTCTGACCTCAAGAAGGACATGAACGAAACCTTCAAGGAGAAGTTCCCCCACATACGGCTCACACTCAGCAAGATTAGGAGGTAAAACAGACAGAAATGTGTGTGATATTAAGCAAGTGTGATGAGAAAGATGATTTAACTTTACCGTGACCTGTTTTATATCTTTTCTTTAACGTCGTCTTTATTTATTTCTCCCCCTTTCTTCTCCTCATTCTCTGCTTTTTCGTCTCCCTGCAGCTTGAAAAGGGAGATAAAAAAGTTGGCCCAGGATGAATGTGGTTATGAGGAACCGACAGTGGCCATGGCTTTCGTCTACTTTGAAAAACTGGTGCTTCAAGGCAAACTAAACAAGCAGAATCGTAAACTTTGTGCTGGAGCTTGTGTCCTTCTGGCAGCCAAGATCGGCGGTGACCTCAAAAAACACGAGGTCAAGCTACTGATAGACGTAAGTTTCCTCAGCCACGCTTATAAAAAATCCTAACTTTGTTATTTGATCATACTTTGATGGTGTCTTGTGTCCTCTCATTGCACCAGATTAAAGGGTCAGTTCACTCAAACTAGAGTCAAAAATGAAATAGAGAGAAAATCAGGACAGAAAGATGTTTTTTCAAAAGTCTTCTTTGAGCACCACAAACAAAATTCCACCGGGGTTGGCACCAGACGTCTCAACAGCAGAAAACTCAAAGCATGACAATTTAAAACCCAAACTTTTTGCATGACTAGATACCACAAGGGGTGCGTGATGATTTCAATATCAAATACAACATTTAGCTGCCATTGCTTTCAGATCTTTAGATATATTTTTACAAGTATCCCTGTTGCAAGGGATTTAAGGTAGATGGGACGCACAAAAACAGCATTCGGAAAATAGAAGCGGGGGCAGTGAAGAGTATTGCAGTCACAGTGTGAAACAAATAAAGCTGTTAGAGGAATGGGTGTCGACAGAACATTTCACTATAATGAAATCTGATCTTCCTGTTTTTAGGTGAGTGCTAGATCTGCTGTTGCAGGTCAAGTGGTTTCCAAATCCCATAAATAGCACAGTGCTTATTTGTCTAGAGTCTCGCCGGGGCCGCCCACACTAAGAATGATAGCTATAAGGATAACTATAACAACAACGACGTGAGCATCCACACTAATAAACAACAGTGCTCTGTAAACAGTGGCGGCGCCAACATGTACTGTGCACTCCAGCTGTGTCAGCAGGTCGACTCCTCGTCTCCGTTGGTAATGATAACAAAACACTTGCCTCTGATTCTGGGGGTTTACCTGATTGCATCCTGATTTCCTGCTCTGTGGTCATGGTTTCAGACTGTTTTATCAAACAGAGGTGATTTTTTTTATCCTCAGTTATGAGTCTCTCGGCAGTGCCCTGTTTTTAACATGTCGCCCTGTGAATTCAAATGGACTTTGATTGGCTGTCAGTGTTTCTATCCTTCATCAAATCAATCTGAAAGTGATCCCAACAATATCTTGACCATGTAAAGATAAAAACAACGATTAAAACATGGTGTATTAATGAAGGATTTTTAACTACAGTCAGAATGCCTCGGATGCATTTTTGGACTGCCTGCCTGTACTATGTCGTTTTTTATCTTTGACTCTTTACCCCATCCTTGAAGAGCACCTGACTTTTTTACAACTAACTACACAGAGCCTTAACGCAATGCAGCACTCCCTATTTTTGCCACAATATCTTGGCCACTGTCGTCGTCGTTATAGCTGTGGTGTGGGCTCCGCCAACCACTTGAGTCAGAGCAATTTTTAAAGCAAAATATTTATCCATCCATCCATTTTCTAACTGCTTATCCTCTTGGGGGTCGCGGGGGGGCTGGAGCCTATCCCAGCTGACATTGGGTGAGAGGCGGGGTTCACCCTGGACAGGTCACCAGACTATCTCTGTAGAGACAGACAACCATTCACACTCACATTCACACCTACGGACAATTTAGAGTCACCAATTAACCTGCATGTCTTTGGACTGTGGGAGGAAACTGGAGCACCTGGAGGAAACCCACGCTGACACAGGGAGAACATGCAAACTCTGCACAGAAGGGTTTTTAGAGTGATAAATCCAGCCCCCAATAAACACAGTGATTTTGGCAAAAAACTGGCAAAAACTACAAATTTAGTTTTCTCTATCCTGTCCGTCTAATCCTAAAATTACATCTCTGCCACCATTTTCCTGTTGGCTTATGAAATATGGTGACTGCATCAACAGTAGGTTTGTCAACCATCCAAACACTCCCTCGTCTTGTCCAAATTTTCTGTGCCAGTCCTCATGAAATGCTGGTTAAAAATAAGCACGTGTAGCGAGAAGCAATTAGGAGTGCAGCATTGCATTTATTATTTAATCCTAACTCTTGGTTCTTTTTTCCTGGCAGAAACTGGAAGAGAGGTTCAGGGTGAACCGCAGAGAGCTGATAGCCTTCGAGTTCCCTGTCCTGGTGGCGTTAGAGTTCAACCTGCACCTGCCAGAACACGAGATCATGCCCCACTACAGACGCCTGCTGCAGACCTCCTAGCATTAGTGACCCATCAGGAGGACGACCACCAGGTTCTCCTCCTGATCCTCTGCTTCGAACCATTTCCATCCTCCCACCTATCTCCTCGTCCCCGTCTGACAGCTCTAAGGTACCGCCGGCTGTCTCTCAGCTGCAGCCGACAACACTCTCCTTCCTCTCAGAGACCTGAAATCAGCCAAAGGGACACACATTTCCAAAACTTTCCTCCATTGTTTGACTTTGACATCCATCACCACTACGCGGACTTCGGAAAGAAAGGGTTCAGCCGTCTAGTTGTTTTCTTAGTTTGCATGTTTTCACATGTCCTCATCTCCACTTTGTACATTTTAGACCTCTCTTGTTGATTAAGAGAGCTTTTTGTTGTTTGAATCTGATGGTGAACATTTTTTTTCTCAGTTAAAGAGCAACCAATGATTGTAACATTTTTATCATCTCTTTTTCATTAATCTCCCTCTTGTAAACTTTGGTATGATTGGTTGCCTCCTGACCTGCATAAAATTTAAACAAAAGCCTTTTAAGTGGCTGGTTTTGGCTGGACTTCCTCAGAGTGACTCATCTTTTTCGCAAGTCATCGTCTTAAAAGTGCACTTTTTGAATATTGAGAGACATAAGGGGCGGGGGGGATTTTTTTCAGAGTTTTAATGAGCTTGGGAACTAACCCTGAAAAATAAGCTGTGTTCATAAGCACCACACACACAAGTCATTTCAATGGACCTTTTGAATTGTTTTCCTCTTTATTCACAATTTTCTAGCAACAACTATCTGCATGAGAAGTAATGACTGTTTGCATACAGGTACTTGCAGACAAGATGGGACTTCCTATTTTCACTGAAGTATTCCATTCATTTTCTACCAGTCAGATGCTTGCTGTAGACTTGCAGAGACCAGACCCACTTTTATCAGTGTCGAATTTCCTGTGCTCTATGTTAGAGTGTATTGCTAGCACATTTACAGTGCTGTATCGGGGTCAGGAAGGTAGCTTTGAAGAGGTGTTCATGAGTGCGTAAATGCCATTAAACAGTGATCAGGATTTGCAGCAGAGCGGCAGCAGGGTGCTCTCGTGTTGAGAGAGAAAATGTCCTTCACCTGGGGGACGTGACCTAAGACCCTGTGCTGGTAATTATCCTCCCTGCTGAAGTGTCCTTGAGCAAGACTCTGAGTCCCTTCAGGCTTCAGGGACACTTCTCTTTATCAGACCTCTCTGAGGAGAAGAAAAATCTGAACGAGATCCCAGCAGGGATCAATTACGAATCAAACATTCACATTTAGCTTGAAGAAGCATTTGTTAATTTGAAATCTAAATTGTTAAAATTAACTTTACCAATGCGACCTATTAAAAAAGTATTTTTCCATTCCTTTGGCATGTATCTCAACTTGATTTTCTCTTTCATGACCTTGAAATTATCTCACACAATACCACAGAGTATTGAGGGGGAAAAAATGTATTTAATGCTGCTCCAAGTATTGATGGTATTTGAGCTGAAATGATCATCAACATGAACCCAAATTGTAATGAGAAAAAGCATGGACTGTGCTGATTTAAGGTGAAAAAATACTGAGCTTATTTCTGTTTGCAAGCCCAAAGATTTCGCTTTAAGATGCACACTAAAGACTCATGGGCGACACTTATCACCTGTGTATGTTTGTAAATAAATTGCTTTGCTTGTTCAATCAAAACCAGACTCGGATGTGTTTTTGCTTCAACAATCGAGCGTGTATCGATATATATGACATCAGCAAACTTGTTTATTTCTGTCATCTTTAGCTGTAACTGAAACGTAGCAAAACACATTTTGGTCTACAGTGTGTGTTTGAAGGATATATCCAGGATGTCAAACTGACTCAGCAGCAACAACAGGTTAAAAAGACAAAGATAGTTAGAAGCTAA
>NC_065526.1:1996353-2032223 GCF_006386435.1 Epinephelus moara | reverse complement strand
GCAAAAGCAGCATGTGTATACATTCAGTAGGCTATATCTTCAGTAGCTAGCTAGCTAACCCTACACTTCTCAGGGTTTGATTTTGGTTTTGGAACAGGGAAGAAACATATATCTGTTTCCAACCTCTCCAGGTAACGAGTATCTTTAATACACAATGTTTCCCAGGCACAACATTTAGCTCCACATCTACAACACCAGCCTGAAAATGAAGGAAATCTGAAACGACTGCATTAGAGTCAATGGAGCACAGCTGTGTTGTTGTCATACACTGGTCTGAGCCGGCCCAGTCTGCGTCAGGGGGCGGGACCTTGCAAAGGGTCAATTAAGGCAGCCTTAGACCAGCAACACCTGTGTTCTGCAAGGTAAAATTACTGTTTTGTGAATGGAGTCTGGAGGCTTCGAGAAAATAGCTTCCATTCCCCATCAGAGAGGGCTGTCTGGCAGCAAGTTAAAGCTGTTCTAATATTCTAAACAGCGTACACTTAAACTGATATTGATATCTTTTAGGTAGGCCCTTTAAAACACTAACTATCTGAGAGTGTTTGCTCAGCACCATTTCATTTGTACATATGTACGTGATGCAGGGATTCTCTTCCAGAAGTCATTGTAAACAAACGTGATTTGGTCTATCGGGCTGGGCAGTATGGGGAAAATCAAATGTCAAATCAAATGACTACATACCTCAATATTTATTGAGTTGACTATTTTTGCTTTCATAAAGTATTAACACAGTGAAATGTTTGATAAATAAAGATCAGTAATGTTGATAGTGGGAAAAACAAATATTAGAACAGCTAGAACAGTCGGTGAGTTCAGAAAATTGCGTCACTTCACTGCAACACAGCCTTTGAAACCAGGGAAAGACAACATTTGTGCCACATTATGACGAGATCTAGTCTAATATCACAATATTAATATGATGTTGATTTATTGCAAGTTAATGCACTGGAGCAAAAACAACATGTTCAGGTGGTGTTACTTTACCAAATAAATATTTGTGAGAAAAACTCATGTAACATAAGTAAACAGCCAAGCAACCGTCATCAGGTTTTAAATGTTTCTAAGCTCTGATTGGTGCATGAAAACATGGGATGTCACACGTTCCCAGATGAGCCCCACCCACTTCTAAAACACAAAGAGAAAAGGACAGAATCAGAATGTACAGAAATCTCTCGTGTAACAAACAAAACTGTTGTAATTTTAGCACATGACAGGTGTGAGAACCTGCAGGGTGTTTGATCAAGATTACCAGCTAAGACAGACTTACATCAGGTTTGTTTTTGTGAGGGTGATTTAAACCTTTCCTCAGTTACTGTGGAAACTCACCCCTCCCAGACCAGCCTGCTCCCGGTCTGACTAGTTTTCAAGCTTCACCTGCAGCTGAACCAGAGTTACAGTCAATCTGCCAGACTGGAAAACTATTTTCTCTGCAGTCCCTCCTCGACGATTCCTCTAACTGCAGCACTGAGAGCATGAGTCAGTTTTACAGTACAAGTCAACGCCAGCTTGCAGACATGTTACATTCATCACATTCTGACACTTGTTGCATATTTAAAATATGAGTTCAAACCTTTTTTTAGTCTGCAGTAACATTCCAGGTGCTTTTCAAGTGCACTGCAATTATGATAAAACTAATAATTAACTTTGACCACGGCTGCAGCCCTGTAAGTGGCATTTTAACATTTGTTCTTTCCTAAAATGGCACTTAAATAAGATTAGAGAAGCAGAAACCCAGACATCCATCTATTGAGATACAAGCAGCAGTTCTTAAAATGACAGACTTTGCACACTAAGCCCTGTTTATGAATCACCCCTCTGTCTCGCACATGCATAACTTGTGTTTTTCAAACTGTCAGAGCTTTTTGTTCTAATACGGTAAATCAGCTGTGAGTCCAGAAGTTTTGACTGGAAATGGATTGCACCTGTGGCTCTGATGCAATCTGAGAGGTCAGTTTCTCACCGAGTGGGAACTCTCCTGCCTGACACACATCCAACGTAAACAAGGCCCGCAGTCACGCCAGTCTCGTGCTGCCATCAAAACAAACAGGCCAGGGCCGAGTGTGGACACATGGCATACGTGGCTTAGTCCCATCCATTGACGGCCTAATTCCCCCCGCACTGCCTCATAAAGGGGTCTATTGACAGCCCTTCCTGAGCCCTGCTCACACACAAGTGACCCTCATTGTGAAAATATGTGTACCATCGTTTGGGGCAAGCTGCGGTCTATTGCCCTTCCCTTTAAAATAACAACATTTGGCTGAAACGGCATTTTGCCCCTTTCCTGTCATGATACTGTGACTCAGGGCTTTTCCACCATTTACAGTAGTTTGTAAACAAGGAAGTGGTGAACGCTTCTCTGCAACCAGATGGGAACCTGTTGGACATCCTTGATCTTGGATTCTGTCCTGTAGTAATATCATTAGTTTGACTCGTGCATGTGAGGCGAGTCCATCTGTTAAAATCCACGTTACTCACTTCACTAACTGCAATGTTGTGTTTCAACTGCTCCATGGTCAGGAGGGGGAAAGCACCGCGGGTGGACCTGACAATCTGATCCCCTCTTCGTGTTTGACAAGGCTACCTAATCCCTTTTGTTCCACCCCAAGAGTCTATTTCAGAGACAACTGAACCCACTGTAACAGAAAACCAGTGACGCAAAGCAGGACATTAAACGCTTCTTACACTTATTTATTCATGGTTTTTTAAAAAAACACACAGATCGACTTTTTTAAGGAGGTGCACCGGAGGCCCCAATGTCAATTCAAGGACGACTGTGGGAAGAAGCACAGGGAAGAGTGGACGTAGACAGGGCTCGATCTGAGCAGAGCTTACGCTGTGTGCTTTTAACAAATCAGTTTCAGTAGCAGATGTACATGACATCTGATAATGCACCAGTATCAAGAAGCATAGCAGTTTCTTGCAGTCATTATAATCATGGCATAAACATCTTAAGAGCTTTTGACAAGGTCCCTTACTTGACAAAGTCTTGTGGGGTTGTTGATGTTCCCAGTGTGGGGGCCAAGCTATTGCAGAAATACTTTACAGTGGAAGAAGGTGAACTACAGCAAAGCTATCCAAGGTAGAAATCTAGTTTGGTCAACTAAAGCTACTTTATTTCAAACTACCTTGTAAAATGGTCAAATTAACAATGTACATGTGATACGAAAATAAAACAAAGTAGCTACAAAAAAAGTCAAATTCCAGCAAAAAATGTCACTCAGTTTAAGCTGCAAAAAGTTGTTTACATATGATCACAGGTTATACATTTAATTTATTTATTTATTTAATTTTTAAGATATTTTTTAGGGCAGTTTTGCCTTTAATTGATAGGATAGTGAAGTGTGAAAGGGGGAAAGAGAGAGGGAGAGACATGCAGCAAGGGGCAACAGGCTGGAGTCAAAACCGGCAACAGCCTTGTACATGGGGCACCTGCTCTATCCACTAAGCCACCAACACCCCTATATATTTAATTTAATTTTATTTAATTTAATTTTTATTTTGTTTCATTTTATCAATTAATCAATTGTGAAAAATTGGGGCTGCATGGTGGTGCAGTAGTTAACGTTGTCACCTCACAGCAAGAGGGTTCCTGGTTCCAGGTCCGAACCCAGGGTGGGTGGTTCTAACCCCAGGGTGGGGGAGCCCCACGCCTCATGCAGGTTCTGAACATCAGCCAAAAATACAGCTCCGTTAATTTATCAAGCTTCTTTTCTTTAAATAGTAAAAAAATATTACGTCACTTTGTTATTCCTGTAACAGATAGTAATGGTTAGTTGTGATGGAGTCACACGTAACCTTTGCATTCAGCAAAATGAATTCTGTAATTAGAGCTCTGAGCTGTGTTAGTTGCCAGATTATTGACAGACTTTCCATCCAGATTAGTTCTGTTATCTAAGAAAAAATGATCCAGGGATTGATAATCCAGGGTCACCGTCACCCAGACAATCAGTGGAAGTTCTGTCATAATAAGTCATGCTGCTGACTGTGTCCGCAGGATGTTACATCATATACTGTAACTCTTCTTTTAACACAAGTGAAACCTAACTTTGAGTGCAGACGCCATCAGGAGAGCTAACGGTCACATGATGCACAAGTCCTACTGTAGCATCAACAATCAGCTGTGCAGTGACATCACTAGTCAAAAACCCTCTATTAATAACTATAATCTGGAAATTTTGATATTAATGTCTTTAGTCAATTCTGAACCAAGAGTTTTACTGTGATTTGGCTTCCTGAAAACATTTTATTTTTAGGAATCATTGTCAAAATACATAAGACAGTGCTCATATAAGCAGGGCTACTCATTTCTCTCATTGGTTAATTGAATTCAGTTACATTTGCCAGCAAAGACTCTGATGTCTACTTTTTTCTTTGCTCCTTCTGAATAATTTTTTCCAGCTAAATGAACTGGAGCACCGTTGCTGTGCAGTGTGTGTGCGTCTGTGTCACAGTGAAAGATGGGGGACAGGTCAGAGTCTGGTGAGAGGCGAGCCTTGCACATCTTACATAATCATGCTCTCACAACCGGTATATTCTCCCCTGCAGACAGCACAGCAGACCTGCAGAGGAAATTAATATTTTAATCTCTCAGCCAGATTCAAAGAACAGTTCCCCGCTCTCACAGAGCAGCGGATAAATAAGTCATGAGCTGGAGGTTTGTGTGACAACAGAGCTGGACAGACAGACACAACAACAACATGCTGGGAGGAAGTCCACAGCTCGGGGCTTTGGCAGCCACTTTCAGATGGGATGTGAGTAACTGATGGGCTGTTAAGTTTCCATGTAAATACCCAGAAGCTGCAGAGTTCGACCCTGAACAGCCAGCTCCATTCACATGTGTTAGCTCACATGAACTGCACACTGGGCATCTGAAATACTTGCACCAGTCAGGAAGTGTAATTCACTGATGAAGCACTGCTTCTCTTCAAGACACAATAATTAGGTCACTCCCACTACATGACTGAGAGCATGATGCAGGCAGAGCTGCATGAGTGGATTCAGGCGCCACACTGTGGTCAGTCTGAGTAATGTCAGCTGTGAGTGGTTCATGCTACAGATGCATTCACTGCAGTTACATTAGGAAGAATAAAGAATAAAACTACTTTAGATTTTGCTCCAAGAAATCTTCCTCAGGCTGAAACACAACATCTGACTGAGGAGAAACTTTTATTATTACATCATATTAAATGAAATACACAGCTGCAAACATTATGTTAACTCTTCATATATTAACGTGCACATATTCACCAATAACAAGTTGCTATTAGCATGCATATCAGTAGCATGTGGGCACTTTATCAGTGATTATGAAGTGCTTATTAATGCCTTAGTTTGCTTGACCATATTCCAAAACTACCAGGCCATTAACTTAGAGTTTTCCCTCAATAACCTCCTAATTACTGCTTATTGATAGGACATAAGGAAGTTATTGATTATGAATTAAATTCGTAACATGCTTTGCTCAGTGTGGGCTTTATTAAGGTGTTAGTACCACAAGAATAGTCATTTTACCTTAGTAACACATATTAACACTTGTGGTCTATTCTTATGCAACGAAACACAAAATGGTAGCACTAAATTTAGATAGTCCATCAAATGGTTTATAGAGTATTGTAACATGCCATCAGCTTGTCAGGTGAGATTTAACAGCTTAACAGTTTCACTTTATTTTGCAGATGTCTAACAGAATGTCTTTATAGTATGTGTGACCGTTTTTGAACATATCTACATATTCTCAGAGTAAGTTTGTTGAACTTGAACTACACTCAACCAAGTAAATTGTCACATATACTCTATAGCTAAATATCTAGAAGAAGAAGTCCACTCCCCCACACAACCTTTTCTTTTTGGGAAGACAAATTAGTATTATTATTTTATTTTTTAGAGCAATATACAAAAAAAATCAGATTTTTCAAAGATTTTTTAACTGAAGATTTTCTATAAAATTATTGCTACTACAAAACAACTTCATATGTTTGATATTTAAAAAAAAAAAAAAATCATCACTATGTAGATTCTGCAGGAAGACCAGTTGCATTTGTTTTTCTACTGTCCTTATGGTGCAGGTTTCTGGACTGATATCTGAGGCTGGCGGGGGCCTCTCAACATTTGTTTTGAACCAACACCTTTAAACAATGGTTTGGGGGTCCTGGATGAAAACTCTCCCCAAATAATAAATACAATTATAATAATAATATATTATAATATAATATATAATATAATATATTAATTTACTGTAAAGCTCAGTCAAGAAAGAAATTGAATTGAAGTTCACTGAAAAAATACGGTGCAATATCAGTTTCTTATGGCAAAAAATATTGCTACAAACCATTTTAATGTAGCACAACATCACATGAATGGGAGAAAATTTGCTCTAGTGAAAAATGGAACTATAATTACACTCTGTTTTACTAGTACTACTAACTTAATCATTTGAATTGCTCATTTGATCCGATTAACTCCTATACGTCCTTTCTTTATTCACCTTGGTCTGTGTGAGTCTGTTTTTGTCATGTCATGCTGTGATCTGTGCTTTGTGTATTATTATATGCCTGTAGTTTAAAAAGTAAAAATAAAAAAAGACAAAGCGAAACAGCTGAATCGTTGAATCCCAACTAATTAGCATTTGAAATGTTAAAAACATTCTACAAACTATCTGTAGGTGAACTTTCCAAATAAACTGTTACCCACTTATTATCCCACACGGGTTCCCTATTATAAAGTGGCTCCCTTTTCACACTCCATTACACAACCATTATGGCACACAACTACTGCACTTAAAGGGATAGTGCACGCAAAAATGAAAATTCAGCCATTATCTACTCACCCATATGCCGAGGGAGGCTCAGGTGAAGTTTTAGAGTCCTCACATCACATTTTTCCAAACAACTTTTTCTGTCGGGGCTTCAGGACACTTGGATCACTACGGACGAGCAGTATGGAGATATTTTGTGGCTTCAATTATGTGTTTTTGGACGTTTGAATCTGGGGCGCCGTCAGCCTCCATTAGGTGGAGTTGTGTTGCTACCTCCTCTCCCCTTGGATCTCTGCAAGTGTTGTGAGGACTCTAAAACTTCACCTGAGCCTCCCTCGGCATATGGGTGAGTAGATAATGGCTGAATTTTCATTTCTGCACACTTACAGCTATGCAGTGTCTCACAGATGTTAACCTACCAGTTTGAACTTACTGATGTTTCCAGCACCTTGCCAAAACCAAGCTGGGTGGAGTGGTGGTTGTTCTGCATCAAAAGATATGTTTAAATTTTTCTGTTAGTTGTTCATCTACCAGTGATTATAGCACATGTGCATCTCAAGAGAGCTCATTATTTTTAAGGACTAACCCATCACTTAAAAACAGGGTCTGTTCGCTGCAGTAGTTGTGTGCTATGATGGTTTTAGTAAGTGTGAAGAGGAGGTTACTCTAGAACAGGGAACCTGTGTGGGTTAGTAAGTGTCATAAGTGTAGTTATAAACAAGACTTCACTTTAGAATGAGGAACATGGTCTGAGTTAGACTTAATGTCATTTGGTGTTTCGCTACACAAGAGTAGATCAGATCTATTAAGTGTTAGTAATGAATGGTTGTCTGTCTCTATGTGTCAGCTCTGTCCAGGGTGTACCCCGCCTCTCGCCCACTGTCCGCTAGGATAGGCTCCAGCCCCCCCGTGACCCAGTAACAGGATAAACTGTTACAGAAAATGAATGAATGAATGAAAGAATGATATTAAGTGTTGCCAAAGAACCAGGCTCCACAGCACACTTTTCTGCGAACCATTTAATGTGTTAAAATTGTTAAAAACTAAAGTCTTCCATTGCTTGGCTTAGTCTCTTTTCCTACAGTCATATTCTTCAGCGTCAGGGATGATTTGTCCACGTCAATGCACAGCACTGTTAACAAGCACAATTCTCTGTTATTCATGTTACAACTCTGTCAGTCTGTTGGTCAAACATTTCTCACACCCAGGATTAAGTTGTTCATCGACATAATTCTGTCTTACAACCAAAAAATACAATAAAATACTGCATTGTGGGAAACAAATCACACCGAAAAACTAAAAACAAGGAATGGTACCGTTCCTTTTTATACACAAATGTTAACATCCTCTTCCACTGATGTCACAACCTGATTCAAATGAAAGCAGTGGGAGCACACCGCCTGGTGAGTGATCATCTCGACCACATGCTGAGGTGCAGGTGATGCAAGTGAACACTGTCCTGCTTCTTTTTTGGATTTCCTTGAAAGCAAAGTGATTTATTTGCTTGCAACGTCACTAGAAGGGGTTTTTAAGACAGCTATGCATGGTTACAAAATTTTAATAGTTAACAAAATAAAAATAATAACTTAAATGTGGAATGAAAATCTCAGGACTGTACCATTATCCAGTTATTCTACAGTATTCTAGATGACAAAGGAATAAATCAAATGAGTCCTGTGTAAGCTATTTACAATTCAATGTAAAACTTAGTCTCTTAATGCAACAAATGTTCTGTTCAGTAACTGCAAAATGTCTCATTTACACCTCAGTGTAAAACCGTTATTAGCATTACGGCGCCCTTTACACCTGGCATCAACACGTATCCTCAGGGCTTTTTGTTTTGTTTTGTAAAAGCACCCAAAGGGGACGAACAATCTAGTCATGCAAACACTTCAAAAGGACACTTTAAGATACATTATTTAGCTCTAAAATGAAATGTTGCACCGGATCGTGTAATTAGTTTCCAATGTGGAAATAAAAGTCAAGGCAGGATGCAGTTCAGAGAGCAACAACACTTAAGAGTTTAGTGTGCACGTGTACTTGCACTGTTTTGTTTTGTATTCTGATTTTTGAATGAAACAATGACTGTGAGGTTTCAGCTCTGAGGTTATCAACATGCACAGTCAAGTAGAAATCGTAGAGGAATTATATGTATACTCCCAAAAGTAAAAGCGGCTTCAATTCCTCGTCTCATCTCCCAACATGGGTGTAAACACACCCAACAATCCTTTGAGCTGAAAGACAGCACTTAAACTTCAAATATTTCAAATCCAGTTTGCAGAAGTTGAGACATTACTGCCTCACAGGAGATGCATTATTGCTAGGTGAAAATGGTAGCACTAGCCGGCCTGTTTTACAGTACAGTGTGCAGACACCCCCCCGGATGTGATTCATGTTAATGCCAGGTATTATGAGGGCCCATGATATCATTATTGTTATCTGTGTGCCATGTTCCAGTCAATAGATGATTCATCATATCAAAGAGTTCTACAAAAGTCCCACGTAAGTAAACGTTTCAAAATAATTTCCTTTCACACATTTTTTTCCTGGTATATATTTAAAAAACATGAAAAAACTGACCAGTTTTACCCTTTTGAGTTTTCCCAAATCAGAATTGCTCATAGCATATGAAACTGAGAGTCTGTCTGTAAACTGATGCTGGGGGTGGTGTTTCTCCTACTTCCACACTGTCAAAGTGGCGTTTTGTCTCAGTGGTATGTCACTCATGTTTCTAACGCTGCAGTCGGGCTTGTTCTGTAGTGTGAGGAGGAGGAATGGCGGGGGGTCCAAAGTCTTCTGAGGAAAATCTATGAGCTTGCAGTCGGACAAGGCCTCTGGCACTCCTCTTCCCATGTATATTCCTGAGTTAAACACGTGCATAGTAGTGGCGATGATGATGATGATGATGAGCGTGTCAGTAATCACAGAAACGGCTTGCGCTCACACCCACACAGTCCCTTTCAGACAAAGAGTTCATTGTTCATGGTCCCAAACAGCCTGCTAGTAGTTGAGGAGGCGTTCCCTTTCTGTACCAGCGTAGCGTTTGTTAGCAGCAAACACCTTTGCCTTGTTCACTGAGGGACCTGTGAAAAAAAGTCACAATATATTAGACTTAATTTAAAATTCAATCTGTGCATAAATCATGTTGTTTCCTTAAAACCTGTGACGTTACTGACCGATATAACTGAGCAGTACAGGGAGGAAGATGAGGCCGTGCGTGGCCCCGAGCAAGACTATGGCCAAGTACATCCTGAAGTAGAAGACCCGGAAGATCTGCGACTTGGAAAATGCCAGGATTAGGATGCCTCCGAACTTTGTTAATGTGATCCCACTGAATACCTGCGAAAAGGAAACAGTGTCATTAAATGTCACGTGATGTGATGGTGACCACAATAAGAATGAATGTTTAGAGAAGCCAAATTATTTTACAACTGATTTTATGTCAAGTTAATTAGGTTTTCCTTGTAAAACATTGATTTATCCTGCCCTACAAGCTCACTGAGTACGTTTACAAGCACAAAATATTCTGTTTTTTACCCGTATTCCAAAGAAAGACAATATTTACATGGCTAACGACAATAAAATTCCACTAAAATTACCGTTAACATACAGCCATGCTACTCCAATTAGCGCACAATGTCGTTTATCATGTCAAAATATACAAATTTGCTTCTTTGCATCAAAATAAGATTCTTTTTTAAAGTTTTGCAGCTGTGCCGAACACAGCTTCCCTCTTTCATTCCTTCAACACCTTCTTGAAAAAGTCAGCGTTGCAATATATTTTTGCACATCCAAAAACCTGTTCATACCAGGTCTTTCAAAGTGTTTATAAGTAGGTGTGTTTCTCCTTCTGACTAGAAATGTGGGCTTTACTTTTGGGCATGCATCTCTACCCAACCGCCTTGTTGTCTAGTTGGTTCGTGTACACGGTATCCATGACAGTGCACAGAGCTGACTGTAAACAGGAAAGAGGCTGTGTGTCGTAAACTGCGGTAAAAACCTCAACTGAGACACGTTTTCCGAATGCGCTGTACACATGCTCAAAGAACGCTCCTAAAACCCAAATAACACCAGCGTATCCCACATGTCTTAATCAGGAAATGCTACACTTGGAATAAGACTTCATTTGAAATATCCAATTTGGAAAACGGCCATACTCAGAATAATAGAGAAATATTTGTGTGCTTGTGTATCGACATTACAAAAATGCAAACATTTATTTCCAATTCCAAAAGCTTACTTCTATTGAGACAGGTAAGTAAGAGGTAAAGTGAGACTCACAGAGCTGCCCATGTGAGCCAGGGCCTCCTCAGCCCGCTCCACTCTGTTCTTCTTCACACTGATGGAAAAAGCTCGTACGATATGACTGCAGAACTCCACCGAGATACCACAGCACTGCAGCAGAGGTCAGGGAACAAGTCGGCACCAACACATGGAAATGTTAGAATTGTTGTGTTGTCTTGAAATAAATATATATAACCGAGATCAAGGACAAGTTGTTAACAGTGAGAAAAAGAAAGTTCCTAAGAGGTGACATCAGGGGACATGGTGACATCGCTAGAACAAAATACCTCAGGGTACAAAACCTGAGGGGTCAGACGACCAGACCATAAACAAGTCCTGAGTTTAAAGGCACAGTCTGTCAAACACCATTAATATTCTATACACAACAGTGTGCAAGCTGTCACTCTCAAAATACAGATTTAATACTATGCAACAGCTAAGCTCAGTGACGAATGACTTTTATATCTATATATGATTAATTTACTTTTAATATATGTCTCAATATACCTAGAAGTTATAGGAGCAAAAAAGCTAATCAAGCCTTTACAAAGTTATAATTTGAAAGTGAAAGAAAATGAACAGCCACCTTTATTTTTACTTTAAAAGTAATTGGTTTCTGTACCATGCTGAAACGTTTTAGTGATGCTGCCATGTTCCCAGACTGAAGACATTAAACTGGCATGTAAAAAGTTGTCATACCTGATATAAACAATGGCTGAAATTTAAAAAATGAATGCCGTGAAAAGCTGAAACTGTCTGTGTCAATTCAAGAGATGTTTTCTTTACATAAATCTTGTTTTATTCACATTATTATTCAGTTCTTCCACCCACTAAGGTCTAAATGTTCCGTGTGTTTCATGCTGCTTCTCACCATGACCAGGTTCACAAGGGACACTGCGTTGAGGCTGATGTTCCACAGCCACATGACACCGAACATGTTGACCAGGATCATGGCGATGGTAATGCTCACAACCACAGCTGACCACAGCTCGAAGCCCAACAACACCGTCGTCACCACAAATATGGCCCCCAGCGACACGCTCAGGTTCAGAGCTGTGTCGTACGCGATGGTGAGGTACTGCTCGTAGAACACGTAGAAGACGCTGTAAAGGAGGAAAATATGTTTTAGAAAGAAACGTCATGTGGTCAGTTTATACTATATACTATGATTATTTTTTATTTTTACTGTAGTGGTCACATGACCCCTGTTATATAGGATACAAGGTCAGGAAGATTATTTCAGGACTCAAGGTTGAACATCAGCTATATAGCCTTTTACAATGTTTTCTTTGCTGTTTGCTTATCCATGACCTACTTATCAACCCCTCACCCAACACCCTTGAACACTGACTTCAAAACAAGCAGTTAGTATTTCATCACAGACTCAAACAGAAACCTTAAAGCAGTGGGTGCAGCTGAAACACCTTGTTCCTGTCACAAATGATGATGATGTAATTTATACAGAATGTACTGCAGAGGTGAGAGCACTACATGTACAACAGGACCGACCTGTAGGCAAACACCTTGTGGTCCACGGCCTGACTGATATTTTCCGCCAGGATTCGGGCCATTTTCAAAGCGTGTATGTAGTCTGGGGATTCTTTCATGATGGTGTGGTAAGTCATGAAGTAAGTGGCTCCCACCCCCATGTTGTTGGGATACAGATCGACTGCTGTGGCGTAGGCTGCATGGCCGCTGGAGCATTGTGTGGGAGATAAAAAGGGGAGAAAATTACCAACCACAACAATACCGGCTTACAGTGACGGGACAAAGAAACAGAAGTTAAAGTGAAAGTAGTCAGTGACATGTCATGTGTTTTCAATAAAAATACACAGAAATTACCCTTTTCCGCACTTGATGTTTGGATTGTCTGACAGAAACATGGGCAGAAACCGCATGAAGTCCTCTCCCTCTGGCCGCTGCTTTCCACTGGGAGTCAAAGGCCGACAGTGTAGACAAGAGGGATCTACCACTGGAAAACAACATCAGGAAATTATTCACCCATCTAACCAACAGGGCTGGAAAAATATACACACTTGCTCCGAGACAAAGCTGCGAACTGAAAACAAATAACCTCAAAGTTTCACAATAACAAACAAAAAAACCCTTTTAAATACTAGAACAAGGAAGAAACACTCGCAGTGCTGTGAGCCAGAAAATCAACAGTACAGGTTTTATCATACTGTATATAACTTTATTAAATACTGAATCACCGTGGCTCTTTTAATATTTTGGTAATATCATCTCCTTCCTGAAACTGCATGCAGATGAACTGTCTAATGCAATTTATGTGGTCAAGGAACTATGCCATTTCATTGATTCTCCCTTTCTCTTTCATTCACTTCCCACTTCCTCAAATCATCTCTCACTGACACTCAGGTGACTCTTAACTGTACACAAGTCATTTTATTAACCTGGGAAATGTTAATAAGGAAATACCTCAATTTGCTGCATTAATAATCACACCAACAATTTGGTTTTTGAAATCTTAAATAAGTTTGCACAAGTCATTCATATACCCGGCTTGAAGTTCTGCAAAGTACAATGCACATTACTTGAACAATAATAACATTGTTGTGGTTTTGCCCTTAAACCTTTTGTTTCACTGCATTGTGCATGAAAACCTGGCAAAAACGCTGAACTTGTGTCAAACAGCAGCTTGTGACACCAGGATCACGAGACAAGGGTTCAAAGCATGTTGACATTAGATAAAAATGTTACCCGAGGCATTGCAGAAAGCCCCCGTGGCGTTGTAGTATCGACAGCAGGTGGACTGCGGTTTCACCCAGTCAAAGTAGTCGTCGAGCCAAGAGGACGGCGTGAAAGCTATGGTTGTACTGGAAGCAAAAGGAAACGAGAAATTGAACAGATCATATAACCACAGATTAGATTAGAAATACTTGAGTCTTTTCATGACCTTCACCTGATCTGAACTCCCAAGTATTCAGGTTGTGGTGTCTGACTGACGTTTAATGTCATTAAAATGAAACATATTTCACACAGGTTGTCAGAAACTTGATGTAGCTCATTTGTTGTTTTTAATCAGGGCTGCACCAAAAAGTTGGAAGCTTCGAGGTTTTGTTCATAACGTGTAAATCTAAATTCAAATGCTGCACAGCTTTTTTTCAATAAAGATTAGGCTACATAAATATAATAAGCATTACATGTGGAATTTGATTCCAGTGCTGGCTGCGTAGGATTGTTCTGACCTGTGTGATCCAAACATTTCTAGTAACTCTAGAGAGTTGTAAAGCCCAAAAATCAAAGTTTATTAAAAAGATAGATAGATGTAATCACTTCCAAAATTCAAAGCATGTGTTTATCTGATGAAATATTCTGCTTCAATCCATATTTGTTGGTGTTAAGCCTTTCAAAAACAACAATTAAACAGCAGTTTGCTCTCCAGCTTGCTGCACAAAGGAAAGCTTGCACTATTGATGGGGCAGTCCAGCAGCAATTAAACAGCACCCAACAGAAACTACATTTTTCTAACTATAATATTTAACGTGATGAGGAACGCGATTTAACGTCGCTTCTTCAGAAAACCTCAATGGAAGCTTGAAATGTAAGAAAAATGACACTGGGTACAGCTCTAGTTTTTATCTTCAATGCAAATTTTGTCTTGTGCGATCAATCATTTGTGATGTAATGTGTTCACATCTCAGACTTACTAGTTGCTGATGAGTGAGGCGGCGTAGACCTGCTGGACTAGAGAGTCATTGTTGCAGCCCACTCCTCCACACAAAACATTCTGGCCCTCTGGAGTGCTGTAGTTCAAACCGTCCTCTACCACAAAGTACACTGGAGCTCCGGTGTGGAGATACATGCTCAGGTTCTTGAAGTAGTCCAGCACATACGAGTCCTAAATGGAGATTTTCAAAATAGACTTCCATGAGTACAGAAAGCAAACCAAGGCTATTAATCATGTTTAGGGATGCACCGAAATGAAAATTTGTGGCCGAAGCCGAAGCCGAATAATATTAAACGCTTGGCCGAATACCGAATATCGCTGTTTAGTTTTTCATTAGTTTTTGCAGATGAACCCCCTCCAGATTAGTGTTGTCACGGTACCAAAATTGGATCCCACTGTACGATACCAATGAAAATATCACGGTTCTGAGTAGTATCACGATACCACAGCGAAAATGAGCCAGATGTGCCTTTTGTCATTTATAAAAAGATAAAATCACTTTTCTATAATAAATCAATGATATTTCAATGGAATAAATTACTTATTGACTTATTCATACTTCAAAAACAGCATCAATCAGTGATTAACATAGGGGGGATCAAAATAAAACAAATAATTAAAATAAGAATCAACCAGCCACCCTCCTCCCCTGACAAGTCCCTTCATAAATAAAGAACAGTCCCTAAAGTGCGGTGAGGTTTGTGGGCCGTGAACGGCTCGTTTCTCCTCTGACACGTCACATACCTGTGTTCGGCTGGCTCAGCTGTTCAGGTACTTCTGGGCAGTCATGACGCCAAGAAGAGGATATTATTGGAGCCGACTTCTCCGCGCCGGTAAGCCGATGGCCGCCGTATTTGACAGGAATGCATTACTGTCTGTGTCTGTGACCCCCGTTCAACCCACAGTCGGTGGGATTCGCCTTTCGTTTCTGCTGCTGGTTGAAATCTGTAGGCTGCTCGCACAGCGTGCTGAATGATTTAAGCCTATTTTGCTCGCTCAAAACTATTTTTAGTCGCAAATGCGAGTGCCCTGACGGACGGATCGCCACACTGCCGACATTTTACTCCGCCCATCACGGCACGCTGTTTGATTGCATTATCAAAACACGCCGCTATTATTCGGCCTTGCTTTAAACTTATTCCACCGAATACTGAATGTGTGTTTTTTTGAAATATTCGGCCGAATATATTCGGTTACCGAATATTCGGTGCATCCCTAATCATGTTGTATGGGGAAGACTTCCAAAAAAATGTTATGTCACAGAAATTCAAATGATTGATGAGCTAGCGCTGGCAATCCCTGAACACACAGTTATACAGCTACAGTTATTGAAAGCTTTGAACACTTACATCAGGCATGGAGAGTTTCTGGTCCAGCCCGATCTCTACTTTGTTCACCACAGCAATACTGAAGGAGAGGATTCCTACAAACACCGCCACCTAAACAAGTGAGATGAAAAGAAAAACATAATCATCGTATAGTCAACAAGCACTATATTCTACTCAATGAAACATGAGTCCAACAAAATCAACACACTATATTAACACTGTAAAGCCCTCACTCGTATTGTGCGCTTTATTTCAGGGCTGATTAGCCATCTCTTACAGTACCTTCTATAGGCTCAGTCATTGGTACTTGCTCATTTATAAAGCCAGTCTGGGTAATCACCCATCATATATCTGGCTGTAGGTACAGTCTGAGATCACAGGATGTAATCTGAGTCAGACTGAGATGGGAAAGAAAGGTTTTGTGTGCTCTGCTCGTCTTACTGAGAACAGCCTTCAGAAAGACTTAATAATAACAGAACTGGTCTCTCTTCCTCACTTTAAAGGTCTTATAAGTACAATGGTGAATGAATTGGTTCGTACTTGTCACTGTTTGTATTTTAATATGTCAACTTTATCTTTTTTTTTGTGGTTATTGTTGTTTGTAACTTTTTTATGCTACTGTCCCGACCAGGTCTCCCTTGTTGCCTTACCTGATTGAATACGAGTTAAGTAAAATAAAATACAAGTGTCACTGTAGTACTTACTATGATCGGTCTCATCCACTCTTTGAGGATGAATGGGGCAAAGATTTTCTTGAAAAAACGGAACAGCAGGCTGTCCGTCTTTGTTTCCTGGTCGTCCAAGAGCTTCACACAGCAACAGATGTCAAATCGATTCGCCTTTTAAACACAACAGCACAGCATTTGACAAGTTAACGAAGTCTGTAGCTGATGTGAAGGTTGAATCATGTGTTGAATGAGAGTGAATGTGTCACTGAAGCCCAAGAGCAACTTTTCACTGCAAACAATCACTGCACTGGCTGATTACAAAGCTTTGCAAACAGTGAACCAGAGAGGAGGAGCAATCAGGTAAATTAGCTGGTGTAGAGATAAGTAGGATGAAAACTCAGTCACATATTTGTACAGCATTAAGTTGGGGCTGTTGATCTGTAGGAAATCCTTTTTACGTGAACTTCCCAATCAGCCATGTGTAACCTCTCTGCTATCATCATTTATGTCACTACCATTTCCCCCAGTGTCTCACCTCCTGTCGTCTGGCGTCCAAGCCGAGCAAGCTGACAAAGCAACTGATCTGCAACAGGAAATCAATAAAAACAGCCAAGCCAGCAAACAGAGAGAATGTCCTCACTGCGGGCATGTTGGACAGGGCTCCTACAGAAGGAAAAGTCAATAGTGTAATCAGCATGTGACTCACCAGGAGACTATGGCACTTTTTGTAGCAACTATGTCAATCCTGTCCACAAAAAAAATCTTTCTACGATTTTTTTTTTGCAATGTCACATTATCATTTAGAATAGTATCTGTGAACATATGGGGTGTATTAATTCGTATTTTACCCAGAAAGAAGGCCACTGTCTCTGAGAAGGAGGAGAGGAACATGCTGGGGGCTACGTCTCCAAGAATACGACCAATCTGCTGGTGAAGTTCCTCGTGGGGTATCCGCTCATCCCTCTGTTCAGAAATACAAACAGCAGGTTTATCAGGGTTTTTTGGCAGTGTGCAAAAAAAGGTAAGACATCTTTTTAAAAGGAGACCAGTATACAAGAAGACCAGCACCACTGACAAATGAATGGGTAATTACAGAAGAGTTTAATGGACTCAGGTTGCTGAGGTTACCTGATATGTCTGTACTATGATAAACATGTTGTCCACTCCAACAGCCAGCACCAGGAAAGGAATGACCTCAATCACAATGAGGGTGAGGGGCACGCCAAAATAGCTGAAGATCCCCAGTGAGGAGGACACAGAGCTGAGCACAATCAGGATACCTGCTATACCCAGAGAAATCTTTGAGTCCACCTGAAAAAAGATAGAGGATCAGTCATGTTCATTCCTTTGACTGCTCCTTTTTACGCTTGAGTAGCAGGAAGTTGTCAAACATGTTGAACTAGTTCTGTTGAACCATAGCATTTCGTCAAGCTGTCATGTTGTTGTCCAAGCTCATAATCATTACATTAAATAGGGAACTACCACTCCGCAAGTGTAATTGCTTCAAAGTTGGGCTATAAAGTTCAACACATGAAGAAGTATAAAATTTCCTGGTCACAAAAATCAAATTCAGTCCATTGCCTGTTATTTCATTTTCATTTTTGACTTGAGCATAAAATCAAAGTGGAAAAAACAGGGCGTTGTGATGAGCTGGATTTATAAATGACTAACAAGATAATGCATCTGTTTTTCATTTTCTGATTTTGGATTCCTTCTCAACTGAATATAAGAAGACCAAATGATACATAAATTGTTCTGGTAACGGACACATAAGAGCTAAAAAAATAAGTTCTCTCACCATCACTCTCCCGAAGCTGTGGATGTGACCGAGGGCCAAGGAGATGTAGATGAACATAATGGCATAACTGAAAATGACGGTGCTGATGTCACTTTCGCTCTCTCTGTCTATTTCATCTTCAATACTCCTCTCGGCACTAAAGGCTATGGTCAGGTTGTGGTTTTTGAAGTTCTTCATGAAGCTGATGAATCTGAAATTCACACAAAAAATACATTAAGTAAATGAAGACACCATGACAGTGACTTTTGCAACTCTAATGAATTTTAGAAACAGGTAGTTGTCTCACTCCTTCTCCCACGCCAGAGCTTTGCCGAGCCGGGCTGAGTCGTTCAGGTAGTTGTTGAGTGGGAAGGTGATCACTAGCGCAGTGGCATTGTTGTAGTTGGTTTCTGTGATGCAGGGAAAAGACACATAGTTGTTAAGATCGCTGAAACAATTTTCAGTCATCAACCACATGAATAATGATTACTGAACTGGCAGTAATGGGTGATCATTCCTTTTGGTGGAGGAACGAAAGCAGATAAAAACATGTCTGCCTCTTAGATAAAGGGTTATGGCTGGTTGCTATGGCAACTTTCATGATAATCAGAGGAAGAGGTGGACTTTTTTCTTCTTCTTGATTTTATCCATATTATCAAACAGCACTTGTAACCTGGCCGCTGCACAAAAGTGATTCTATTGCAAATACTGCGTTGGGCTGAGTTCAGTGACCAAATCAGCTTTTTTCCATTGTGCAATAAAATAATCAACAGAGAGGCTGTAAAGAGATCATTTAACTGCTGTAAATATAAAAACTATCACTGTTTCCTGGTTCGCTGCCCTCTGAAAGTGTTAATCCAGCTCACCATCGTAACCCCCGAGGGCCAGCCATGGGAAGACAGGGCCACCAAAGGTGCCTAAACACGGGTCGTGGAGGAGTGTGGTGTCATTGAGGGATGCTGGTGCGCTGTGGAAGAAAGAAAACAACAAACAAAAAACAGTCATCATTAGTTTAGCCGGTCATCAGTACTGGTTTTGCCACTATAACAGGCATAGATATAGAAGATACAGAACAACCGATAAAGAACCGCTGCGTGAAAACCAATGAGGAAGTCTGATTGTGCTATTTCAAGAAGACACACAACAGTTCTCAGAAAATGCAGAAGCCAGAGTCTGAGGAAAATAGATTCTCGTGAGCTGCAGGTGTTCGATTTCGACACTGATGTATTCTCCAGAAGTTTTGAGTCTTTAATTATGGCAACATTTCCTAAACCTGCCAACCATACACTGGAAGACTTTGAGAAGACTAAAGTCAGGCACCCTCTCACATCTATAGACAATGTGAGCTTTAAGTCACACACTATAACATTTCCCAAAGATTGGGGGCATGACTACAACTAGATTCCTTTTGAGGTTATTTCTCATCCTGCTCCTGGTGGAAAATATTACCCCTAACTTTCTTTAAGAAATATTAAAAGCTACATATTAAAATTTCTTTGTATGTCTGAAAAAACAGCATCATTACAATCTATCAAAGATCCCTCATTAAAACAAGTGCTGGTTACTGGATCAGATACATGCCAAATTGAACACTGACTCCTGCTCACTCCACAACTCCACCAGTTTCTCCTCCCTTTCCACATTCCAAGCGAACCGAGACTTGTTCAAGTTCTTGCTCCTCTCTGGAATCCCCTCTATGTTTACTGTCTACCTCGTTTGCTGCTTCCTGTTTCCTGTTAGACTAAAAACCTATAATATTATTGACAGTTTAATTTTGTGGGAATGTCAAGATGAGAAAAAGACTCACATAAGACAGCTCGGACTGAGTTTTACGACCGCCTTCCACCAAACATTGTATGCGCACCAACTGAGGTAAAACTCTCATGATTTTATTCCGACATCGGAAATTTGTCTGTGATAGTGAAACCGCTTGAAATGTCATTTGGCATAAGGCAAGCATAAGACAAGTTTGAGACCATATGAGCGCTAACTTCTTGGCTAACCTTTGAATTTTTAAAAAAAGAAAAAGAACTATCTTCAGAAAAATCACCTGACACAGTAGAGGAAGTGGCTGTGATAGTCAGCGTAGACAAAGAAATCGTCTCCTATGCTGTGGTCCAGCACAGCATGGCTGTTCTGAAAGTAGTTGAGGACACTCAAGATGGTACAGTTGCTATTATACGGGGCCAGTGGAGCCAAGCAGATGTCCTTCAGGGTGACGTTTTCGCCCTCGTATGTGGCTACAATGCTTTCGATGTCAAGCTGCAGATCCAGCACCTGGTTGGTTAATGGTGGAAAAAAGAAAAGGAAAGGAGAACTAATAAACCACAGATCTAGAGTTGCAGCTGCTCTTTACATGCAAAGTTTGTATCCAATCTTGTGACAGAAACAATACTTCTATATACAAAACACAAAAGACTGCTACTGATCCATCTTCAGAATCGACTCTTCCACTAACCCACCTGGTGCAGGATGTCTTTGTCCAGTATGGCTCCAAATGGCACATCAGATCCTCCAAAGTATGGGGAGTAGATGAACGTTTCATTGAGTGGAGTGGTTATGATGAGCTGCACATTTCTAAAGAAGGGTCCAAAGTGGCTGTCAAAGTAGTCCTTCTCTTGACGAGCCTGGCTGGTGGGAGCCGACCACAGCTCAACTGGGTCTGTGGTGATGCGCATGTAGACCAGGCCACCAGAGGCGGCGACCACAAGTATCAGGCTGCCCAGTATGACCACAGAGGGATGCAGCACACAGAAGGAACCCCAGGAGCTGAAGAGGATCCGCAGAGCATTCTCGAATTGTTCGCCTAACTTTTCACAGCATGATGCATTCACTAAGAGGGGAGAAACACTGGGAGTTAGCTTAAGTCACGCAGCAATGACACAACAATGTTATTACATGTAGTACACCTAAAGATCAATGCAATTAGTGGCACAACAAACAGTAAAGACAGACGACAATGTCACTTGTTATCAGGCTTTACAATACCTTGGTCTGGATTATCACTGTTGAGAGACAGTGGGTTATTACTGTCCAATATGGGGCCATACTCAGACATGATGGTCCGTTTCCTGTTTGCACAAAGAACCACACAAGCCAGTCAATATTAACTTCTACAACAAGCTTCAAATTCAAACACACAAATTATACCAGAACACACCACACGCAAAAGAAATTGCTCGTTTACCTGTAACACCAAGCCCCCAGGACAGCTCCGACAAAGATAAGCAAGAAGGCAGTGTAAGAGATCCACATGATGACAGTCATGGCATCGATACCAAGGATTGTCCAGGGAGGAGGGAGAGGGGGCGGTACAGGTTTGGGGCCACAGGCCTTTGCGCAGTCCTGACAGGAGCAGGGACCTGAACCGTCCTCCAGGCCCTCTGTACAGGCATAAGTCTTGTTGTTCATGGGAGTGTAACCAGACACCGGGACATCTAGAGAAAAGAAGGAGCATAATAAAGCATGGTGTATTAACAATACGAACATTTATTCAACTCACATAAAGGAAGAGCAGGGATATTTTTCTGCAGTTGGATCATGAGGACAAAATGATTTACCTGAGAATATTGGAATGATAGGAAAGGGAGTTTGTCCATTGTTAATATCGAACATATACTGGATCCAGTTGGTGGCATTGCAGGCAGATGCATCCTTCCCACACAGCAGTGATAAGGCCTTCACGTTGCTGGATGGTGCCTGGACGTCCTTGCAGGCATTGTACATGGCTGAAAAGTCCAGTTTGATTATTTTAGGGCAAAACTCAAAGATTACAATGACAATAAATTGCCTATCCCCAATTTTATTGAACCAAACATGCAACAATTATGACTGTTAGTCACCCCGAGAATTACACAACCAGGAGCATGACTTCATGTTTAAGTAGGAACTGATGAAGTTTACTCTGCTGATGTGACATGCTGTGAATGAATGAGGGTGAGGCTGTTTTTCATATCTAAATAAACATCTAGCTGTAACCTCACCGTTAGTAAATGTCTGTCCAATATAGTACTGCACTTCCTTCACATTGGTCCCATTGATCTCGGTGGCATTCACAAACTGACCCTGGTGGGGGCTGCATGTCAGCTCACAGAAGAGGTTCATCAGGTTGAAGAAACAGGCAGGACACCTGCACACACACACGCAGTGAGTGTGAGAAGCAAGGAAAGGGGTCATGGCATAACTTACAGAATAATAAAAGAAGTTTACGAGTGTCTAACAGTTGCTCAGAGGAAAAACAAGGCAATAACAAATGCAGTGAAGTCATTTGGCCTGTGAGCCAGTCAAACAACATTTAAGCAGCACATATACTGAGAAGATTCAAAAGGGCAGATACTCCTATTCTTTGTGCTCAGATAACACAGAGGTAATGAGAATGCCCCTCCAAGCGTGTCATGTGCGCCGTTAGTTAATGTTGTAACTGCAGTGCATACCGAGACAGGAACTGAAGGGGCAGCTGGAGACTCCCTTTGAGAGTGCGCAACTGGTCAGTGTTACAGCAGAGGCTTCGGTTTCCATAGTCGTATCCAGGACAAAGCTCCTGCGTGTCAACACAGAAAGGATGACTTCACTTTGATACACTTATGTCAGTTTCTTCTGCAGTGGAAAGCAGAAGTATACCGCAGAAGATCGGTTTGAGCATCAAATGTCAGCAATAACGGGACAAAAGCATCAAGATACTGTACGTACCGTGAGAAGCTCATAACCCTCAGTCTCCAGCGCGCGGGGAGGACCAGTGTAGTTGCAGTTATATTTTTTTGTGGGCACCTTTTCAGAAGGCCCACACTCACCATACCACACGCAATGCTGGGCCTCAACCTGACAGACAGACAGCAAAACACAGTGAACATTTGTGCAGTGTGTTCATAAAGCAAATTTATTACAGTATGTTGTTGCTGCATTCAGTATATCTATTTTTGCAGAGTGTGAAGCTTTTTACTGATAGAAGCCTGCTTTTATTTTTATCTAGTGAGGACATGAACACTGTCTTGCCAACAAATCAAAGACAAAGCACACTGAGAGTTCTTTTAAGGGCTACGGCAGACCACGTGATTTCGTTTTGGCTGCTCCAGAGGACTTAACAATTCTGTCCTGAGGTTAAAGCTGTACCTATGTACCTCGAGGTTTTACATTTGGCCAGGTTAAACCTCTAGGCATGACTCACTTCCTAATATCTTGTGCTTTGTACGTCTGAAAATAAAAATTTCACTTCTGCAAAAATGTTTTCTTACAGGCCTGCATTTAGAGAGTGAGCTTTATAATACAATTTAGTCACAGCAGGCAACGTCATCTTGACTAAACCCACATTCAACGTCAAGAACGAAGGCCAGAGAAAGGAGAATTGCGGTCAGATTTCTACGGCAACATAACAACATTCAACCGCTGTTGTTATGGCTACAACCAAGTTCAATTCGAGCACTTGAAACATTTGTTTTAAATCTGATATGTAAGAGAAAATACAATAACATACGATTACAATGAAATGTTTAATACTGCTGCAACATGTTGCATACTACTGCAACATGTTGCTTTTGCAGTTGAAGTTTTCCACATCTGTCTATTCAGCATCAGAGCTCTCACATGTTCTCTGTTGGGAGGGGAAGTTAATTCACTTACTCCACAAACTGTTTTATGAGTAAGCACAGTGTCACACTCTGTCCTACATGCCTTGTGGGATTGAGTTCAAGGGCAGTATTTGCATGTTAGTTGGAGCCCAATGCAGCTGCAGACCAGGCCAGTACTCTAACTACAATATTTGTCCAAAGCCAACGGTCAAGACTCAGCACTAGCTATAAGATACGTGTTTATATTAAGCAAGAACCAGAACTCTGACAGGTTCATTTAAAGTGGTGCATAAATGTAACAGAAACCTGATGTATGAACCCACAAAAGGAAATGATACACGCACGCTTCTGTAAAAATCCTTTCTGCCTATCCATTGCAGTCTGCAAATAATCAATATGTTAACTCGTACCACATTCTTGTTGCTTCAACCAGGATGCTGATATCTTATCTTGAATCAGTAATGATTAATCACATTCAGATGTGATGTTTCAGCATAGTTTCAAAGCAGTTCTGTGCTTTGCAGTGTGACCTAATTACCTCATGAATATAGAGGTGCATACAGTGCAGTCAGAGGAAGCAGAGGGACTAAATGAGTGATTATCTAAATCTGATCAAATCAAATTGATGGACCAGGGACACGTGTTCTGGTTAGCTTCTGGTTTGTTTGGAAATTACATCTTAGACTTAGACTTAGAAGACCTTTAATGTCCCTGGGGGGGAATTTTGTAAACACATACATCACACACAGAAAAATAATCTAAATAGTCTAGAATAAATAGTCTAACCAATAAAACCTTGCCCTTGCTTAAGATGCACTGCTCATTGGGTAATAATTTATATACAACACACCCCTGCCCATGCCTTGTTTAATTGTGTAATTGCCATAGGAAGATTGATGTTCTAATATTGGGGTGTCTGTATCCTCGCCCGAGGGGAGAAGCTTAAATTCCCCTGAGGGTAGGTGGGTACTATCCATGCAGGCCTTCTCTGCCTTTTGGGTCAGCCTGGTCAGATAAAGATGGTACAGATCAGTCTGCTACTTCCCAATGATCTTCCCACAAGTTGCCCCGGTTTGTTTCTATGGGTGACTTTAGAATGACCATACCAGCATACAATGCAATAAGCAAGAATACTCTCAATAAAAGCCTTACAAAATAAAGTCAAATTTTGTCTTGGTCATCGTCACAAGAAATACCCTACATTTTCTGGATTGGCATCATTTATGGTGTCTTTAAATTATCCATAAAACTAGGATCTAGTATATTACACTTTGATGTCCACCATTAAATTAAATCTGTGTTTATAATCAAGGCACATCCCAAAGATTGTGTTGTCTTATCTCATGTAATGTTTATGTATTTACTTGTTTGTGTAATATTTAATACTACTATTTTAGCTCTTATTTTTTTACGCATGGGCAGTCAAGTCTCGTATATTATGTCTACACTATATGTACACTTAATAAAGCCCATTAAAACAAAATAAAAAGACACATTACATCTTCAAACAGTGACAGTCAAATTAAAGTAATAGCTCTTCTTGCTGTTTAACTTGCTAACGTTGCACATTCAGTGTTTTACATTCTAGTTTTGTGAGCCATTTCACACTGACTAAAACACTATTGCCCTTCTTTAAATAATATTACCCAGCTGAAATAATGTGAGGTTTCAATCCGTCAAGACATGACAGCTCGAAACTTCTTTCACCGCCCGGCTCTGAGTCCAGGATACAACATGTACCCGAAATGTCAAAGCTAACCTCTTATGATATCCATTTTCGGTTTCGCTAACGTTACGAGGCTGCTGCACCTTCCAAGAATTGTTGCTAGCTCTTATGTTTGAGCCACTGTTAAGCCAATTACTGACTATTCTCGCACTGGGTAAGAATAAGACGAAACCCTGAATAGCTAAACTAGCCTGTGTGTTAGTTTCGCTAGCCGCCTCAGATAAACATCACAGTAGCAACAGCAGACCGAGCTGAGTCATGTTTTAGTCACGAGAACACGGACGTTACGTGTCGCTTACCCATCGAAAATGTCCCTCTGACAGGAGTATGATGAAGAAAAGTATACATAAAATGTTTCTCCCTGGTAGGACTCCCATCCCTCTTAGTGAAAAGATCGAAACGAAGTGTCAGTCCTCATGAAGTTTCGCATATCTTGTTGATGCTTTCTTCTTCGTCGGATTATTTGTGTGGGGCGGGGACAAACTGGCGTCTCAGTGCTGCCACCAAACGACGCTGAGGGCGCACTACACCTAAACACCACATGAGTCTACTCTGTAATCCACTGAAAACTTCATTTGTTGATAATATTATGAGGTTTCTTTGACAGCATTCTAATATATTTATAAAATATCATACCAGACTTTTGCAGAGGAATAACTATAAAGTCCTGGATTTATTTCCATTGTTCTCCTTCAGTCCATGTACTTTGATCAAGGCAGAGCGACATTCAATGTCTGACACTATGAAACATTAACAAATGGGGACTTGAAATTAGGGACTTCGAATCACATGAATAAACATCTACAATCTTATTTTTTTGGAGGCAGACAAGTTAAAAATCGACTCTCAAAAAAATCACGTCAGAAAATACTACCACTACATGCAAACTTCACAGCATAAAAAAAGTCAAACAAAGAAAAGAAATTGAAGATAAGTACATTAAGGCAACTTTTTTCCTTAAGGAACCCCTTTTCTATCATTGAGTGAACTGGGAACCGCTGAGTAAGTTACATCTTTTATGGATATTCAATGTCTAACAATAAAAGTACAGAACAATTGATAAACTGTACAATTAATTTTAATTTTGAGCAGAGTATGACATTGTCATCATACAACAATTTAATATAGTTTAAATATAGTTTAGAATAGTTAAGAAGTAATTTAGTAGTATATAGTTTATATAATACCATCATAGAAAGGAATGATATGGTGAGATAAAGGCCTACTGTACTTATTTGTTTATTGAGTTTTCTTACAACCCTTGAAATCAAGAAGGCCTAACAACCTCCCCTGATGGGCTTGGAAACCAGTGCACAGTCCAAGAAATACTGTCTGGAAACAGTGACCTGTAGTCTTTGCCTGTTTAATTCATCTTTAATTAAATCACCAGCAAAAAGAAAACCTTACCCAGTTTAGACTTGAATCAAATTTATAAGTTTAACATTTGAAATAATGGGAAAACTAGCTACTTTATGTAGCATGAAAAGATATTAAAAATGTATAACAAATAAAAGAAAGATAATCATTTATTTGATTAATAATACAGACAGAAATGTACCATTTCTACAAATCTAAATATGCAAATCCAGAACATTTTATTTCTATTACCTAGAGTATTAATGAGATCATCGGTGCACTGACACAGTTTCCTCTTCAAAGACGAAGGCTGTTAACGATTGATATATGTTCTTTTTCATGCGAACACATACCCCTGGTCTCTGCTGTTGATGATTTCTTTGTCTGTGTAAAGTTTTGGGAAATGGCCAGTCAAGTCTGATTAAAGCACATCCAAACAGTCCTGATGAAGCAGATTAGTTGAGTATTAAACTGACAATTCTTTGAGCTGAATTGTAAATAACGGACACAATGGATGTTTTTTAACTCTAACTTTGATCGTTGCTGATGGAGTTACAAAATATAATGTTACTAAGACATGTTTATGATCTTAAAACATGTTTTAAGGAGCTTCACACCTAAATGTTAAACTTTCTAACCTGGATCGATACCAAAAATATCGATACTACAGATACTAGGTTTTTGTTTTAAACATTGATTTTAGCATCAGTTGGGTAGATACCAAGAAAAGGATCAGTTTCTGTCTTGTAGTTTGTACCCATTCCTATTTCAAGATTAAAACTGTGTAAACAACCTGGCATGCAGTGGCACACACTCTTACTCGTTTGTCCAAAATATTATCGCAGTGCTGACTGAATGAAGGAGGAGAATAACTTGCTGGTAAAACAGAAAAGAGGAAGGAAATGCCTCAGCATCTAGACCCCTGATACAGATAAGAGTTCACTGAAAGTCTTTCCAGAGAGGCTCAGGCAACCAATATCATCGTATTTAGAAGTTTTATTAATATTTTGTCTATTCAGCTCTTCAGTATTGGTAATGTTACATATCCAAACTGTAACTGGTCATTGTAGCTGCTACTTTAGCAGACTGATTATTCACCTCATCAATCATGACACATTGCTTTCCTCTGAATTAAAGACACAAATTGTATAAATATATTTAATTATGGTTCTGTATTACTTGGTCCACCCCTGCCTTAAAGCCTTTAATATACTACAACCTAATACTTAGATACAAGTTTGCAACCTAAACTCAAACACCTCTAAAACCTGCAAACCTTTAACATAACCTAAATGTGCCCATTTCTAACCCCATACCCAATTTAATCATCTCTAAATTCAAAGTTTTAAGTTGGTCAAAATCTGCTGCGTTGGCAGTTCTTTGAGCTTGCAGCTCTCTATAATCGGAGTGTTTAATATAATCATCTCCCTCAGGTCATCATTTTAATTTGAGTTAGTTTTTTATGTCCTGAACACAGCAGACAGCAGCATATCTTTAAGAAAACCTTTGTTTATTCAAATTCATTACTAAGTTTCCTATTAAGTTTGGAACAGTGCCATTTGACATAAATTAAACAGTTAGGAGTTAAATTGAATAATTAGCAATGTAAGGGCAGATAAATGAGAATAAACAATATCTACAACAATCATCACCTTTGATCGATTAAGAAATAAAAAGCCATTGTTTTATTCTGTGTATTCAGCGAGGATTTGTCCCCTAATGTTCAATCAAGCTCCTTTCATCACGTCACTGTGGTTGAAGGCTGGTGGTGAATGCTGCTCTCGTCCAGCTGATTATTTGCTAAATACATTTCATCAAATTGTTACTTGAAGTTCTGCGGGCGTCAAGATAAAAAGGCTGAGTAGTTAAGTACATCATTGTGCTCTTCTTCCTTCTTCCTGTATCTCACCCAAAGAACAAACATTTCCATAGAAAAAAAGATTTATTCATGTTCACTTTTGAATGAAACAATCACAATTCAGGAATAAGTGCATATTCATGTATGATGTGACAAAACTGTGTATTGAGTATAAATTATAGGTGACTACTTTAGGGGTATATTACAGTATAATCACTGTTTTCTGTACATGTACCTGTGTAAAATCTGCAAAAGTAGGCTTTCAGGTTGCTACAATAGTATATTCCTTTAAAACTAGGAATGATATTTGCAAAGTTAATACTCTTGCAAAGACTACAAGACTTCAAAGCTAGGAGCAGATTTAAAGACATGGTGTCAACACCCTGTGTGGGGGAAAAAAAAAACAGTCTATACTTTTGTTTAAAAAATTCAGACAAGGAAAAGTCTCTAGGTAATAGTGTAAATACAACAGAGCACAGACATAAGAAACATTCTCTGTTTCTGACGTAAGCCATTCAAAATAGTCTGTAAAACAACATATGTTTACAGGGAAACACTACATCTAATATAAAAATTCAAACAAGTTACTCACATGACCTAAGACAGTTCAACCAACATGTTTTTTGTCTCGGTAAAAAACTGTGAGAGCAGTCAGGGTGTTACAAAAGATACTACCAGAAGGATATAATCAGTAAAAGGACCAGAAAACACTTCCTGGGTACACAAACTAATGTGCCGTACTGATATGAAGCTTAGCTGACTTTGTTGGTCCACACAAATGCGTGTCATGCTACAGGTTTTCAACTGCACAACACCGCAGTTTGAATACGACCACAATCACATTTGCTATATTTACCATTACATTCTCGACATAGTTAGTGTGATATCTCACATCAGGGGACACAGGAAACTCTTGTTTCAATCTAACAGAGACAGCAACCAGTTTCTCACAGAGACAAAACTGTCTTAGAGCATGAAAGTAACATATTCAAACAATACAATTCACCAGTATTCCCCCTTTAAACTGACTATACATTCTATACATCGCAACATTTTGTTTCCTCGTTGACTCATCCCTCCGGACGAGTGTCGTCAGGCCTCCGAGGACCCCAACAGTCCAGCCAGCATTTCACTCTTAAAATCTCCCCGTAATCGTCTCGACTTCACCACAGAGACATGATCCAAACCTTCACATCCGACCACTGTGTGTTCTCAACCCTTTATATTCCATCATGTAAATACTGTGGACTGATTGTGTATCTGACTTGTGATTCTACAACACATGTACCTTAGGTAGTGTTTAGGGTTGAGCTGCCGGTTTGTGTCCTTTGCAATAGAGCTTCTGCCTCCTAAAAAATGGAGGCATTTGAACCCTTTTTTAATAGCAGTCCTCCACTGACACATTTGGATCACGTTTTGGAGAGATTTTCACTTTCTGACATGGGTTACAATGTATGAATGGAGCATATCAGGTCCAGCAACTCTCAGGTCAACTGAGTCATTTACAAATCAGCTTCCGTCTAGCTTTTATTGAGAAAAAGTCATTTGTATTTTGGTTGTAAGAAAAAAACTCTTTGGAATGAGAGGGGATCGTTTGACGAGTATGACTGCATGCAAACAACACGGGAAGCTGCACAAAGTGCCACTTGACTCCGTAAGACGTATATGATAATTGATGGTACCACTTAGCTACGCTTTCTCAGCCAAGACATCAATGCCCTTTCCTAATGGAACAGGAAACAGTCTCATGTTTATTGTCTGTATCCACTAAGTCCTCAGTCCGGGCCCAGGTACTCTGTGTTCTCCGCCGCTGGGATGTGTCCGTTGGCGTGGCTTTTGAAGGTGGGAGTGAAATCCTGTTGGTAATCAGGGTTGTCTATGCTGTTCTGGGGCTGGTATTTCTGGATGCTGTGAACCGTGCCGTTGGAGGTGAGCGGGAGGATGGCGGGGGACGGGATCTCGTTGAGGTACTCTGGTCCGTCTGTCCCGTTTTTAAAGCAGTTCAGGTACTCCGTCTCTGTGTCCTCTGACGAGATGGTGGGAAGCACAGTGCGAGGTGGACCCGGGTGCTGGTAGATGGGATTCATCATATCTGAGACTCCGTTCTGGTTCATGTAGTCTGTAAGAAAGGCACTGACATTAGCATAGGCACCACATAGCTTCTCATGAAGTGATTACACAGCTTAAACAGTCACTAGCAGATCATCTATAAAACTGAACACAACATAATAGTGGCATGAGGGCATTACCTACAAACCATTTAAACACTGCACTGCTGATCAGTTTTAAACCCCTAAGTTTGCAGATTGATTTCCAACCATCCAGACAGCCACTGTTTGGAGTTGGCCACAATACGGATCTAAATCTTCATTAAAAGGGAAAAGTTGCAGATTTTCAACCAGCTCTGTGTCATCACTTTGTAGGCAGTGTGTGCAGATGAACAGGGTTTGGCTTCCCCTGTGCTATGTGGACCAGGAGATCCCCGCCCACCTGCTGGCAAAAGGCTTCTGGGTGACACAACACGTGTCATTGATGACGCATTTCGCATCACAAGCAAAACTCCACTGGTAAATCAGTGGGGAATTCCAGGTGCTCGTGGCGCGGTGGAAAACCAGACACTTGTCATCTGCACACACTGCAATGACAAAGTACCCACACCTTCTTTAACATCAAATTCAAGGACTTTTTAAGGATGTTTAAAGCCCAATTCCCTCAAATTCAAGGACCAAATATGGCATAGTTTGAGACATGGATCGAGGTTAATTACTCCAATGACACTGAGAATTTTTATGACAACAAACAGCCTTTACAGAAACTCACAAAAAACGAAAAAGTCACTTTAATGTGTGAACACTTTAATTGTGCTGTTATCAAAAGAATTTCAATTTCTGTTCTTCCACAAAATTGCAAGACTTAATTGAACTACTCAGTCTCAAAGCAATTATATAATGTAACATGTGATCCAAACTGGGGGCATGGAGTTTGAAAGAAATGGATGTTTACAAAGTAGGGAGGGTCTAACAACAGTATGTTTTTTCATCCTTACTAGGACCTAACATCAAAATATTTTGGCATCTTGGATGCATTGATTTTAAATCTGTGTTTTACAAAAGCCGCCAACTTTCTGGAAGAACAATGCTAAAACTGTAAAATACCAATTTAATAGCAGCTGGTGGTGAAATTCAACCTGCAGACTTCAAACTTGCTTCAGACAAAGAGACCACTAATTTTCTTTTTATATCAAAGTTGCATCATCATCAAATGGTGGTGCAGTTGTGAGGAGCGGCTGTTCTGAAAAATATTCTCCAATGGTGCGTTCAAGGAAGTTATCTGCTGTCAAAAAGCGTTAAAAGGACTAAACAATAAGTAAATTCTAAAGCTGTGAAAAGACTCCGCAAGACATTTGGGACTTTGTACCTTTTAGAAGGCTTTTCAGAGTCCAAAAGCTAATGTTATGTTGTGTAATTCTGAAGGTATAACAGCTGGAATGGTTTTAAGCTGTGGCGTAATGGAGGGTATACGCATGTACACGGGGTATGCCCACCTCTCCTCCTGGCTGTTTACAGTGCACCAACCTATCAGCCAATAAAAAATATCATTGGAATACATAGGAGAGTATACCCACTTCACTCTTTGTACCTTACCCATCTACATCCATTTAAAAGCCATCATATATTACCTTCAGTAAAAGTATCTTATTTTAAAAAGATGACTGGATGACTGTTTTGTTCCACCTTGGGAAGAGGTATCTGAAAAACTAAAGCCCTCTGGAGGCCTTGTGCCTGTACAAACTGTCCCACCTTCCCATCTTTAAAATTAAAATTCCTAACAGCAGTGCTGTAAATACAGCAATGCACTTCTTGTCCACTAGATGTCCCCCTTACTCACTGAATCAAACAGAGCTCTACTGAGGTTCACTTGAAAGACACAAAAAAGGTGCCACTGTGGGATTTTGACGTTGGAGGATACTTGCCTGGAGACGGCAGGAAGGCCTCGTCTAGAAGTTTGTCCGTGGGGTCCGGAATATACCGGAGCACCATGCTTCCATCTCTGCTCGGGAATCCATTCTGCAAGAAATGACACAAGTTTCATAATGCAAATAGTTCAGTACAGCAAAGTCATTTTCTTTTGGTTCAATTTAAAGACTGATTTTTCTCTTACCAGTAAGCCAGCTCTGCTGTGGCACGTTCCAATGCTGCTGTTGAGACTCTGCAAAATGGATAATATAAACATGAATGCAGAGCACACAATCGTGTTTTATAGATCCATAACACATTTGTTTATGCCTCTGGTATTCATAAAGCTGACATTATGTGCAGAAAGGAAAGGATTTCCAGTACAATGCACAACACAAAAATGGTGTGCTGCTCTCAATTCCAGATTTAGGCAAATTGTGATCTTTTACTTTGGTAGTCTTTGATTCTCACTTCCTTCTTTTATTTATAGTTTTTTTGAAGTGTGTGTTTCTTTCGGTGACTGTGATTTATTTTAAAGCGTCTCAGGGGACAATAAGTTGCTTTTGAATAGTGATAGTAATGTGTTTTTATGGTACCCGAGGAACCATAGCTGTCATCACAGAACACGCTGAGGATCGAAATAAACGTCCACAGAGCAGATTCATATTCATTCAGGCATTGTGACGAGCTTTGTTGTGTTTGTCATATTCTTGAGTCAAAGGACTATGAACGGTGTTAAAACCATGGAAACCAAGCGAATAAAGAGAACAGAGTGACAGCTGTGGCAATGCAATTACTTTCAACAAGAAAAGGAAATTAAACACGCTGAAGGAGCAACCATCTGTAACAAAAAAAAAAAAATAAAAATCTCGACCCATAGTGGGCTATGCCCCAACAGTGATATTACAAAAGCAGGCTTATGCTGAGCTTTTATTGGACAAAGATTTGAAAAAGTTGCCTGCAAAGGTAATCACACTTTAAAGCTCGGATGGGCTAACCAGGCTGTCAGTGGTCGGCAATGTTCCCAGGTACAGGAGCCAGACCTACGCATGGCCCTCACTGAACCTGAGGTAGAAGAGTTCTCCTCGCTCAGTTCTCATCAATCAAAGGGCACCTGGGAGGAAACGTGGGAGCGGGGAAGATGATGAGGACGAGTGGGTAGGGGGTCAGGAAGCGGAGAAATGGTCCCACCGGTGACAGTTAAACAGAATGAGGGCAAGTGGGGTTAGCAGGGTTCACGGCAGGTACGACCGGCCGCTTAGATTCAAGTCAAGGACGATCAGTTTAACTCTCCTCGCTGTTCGGTCACCTGGATTCAGTTTAACCGTCAGCGTTCTGCTTCTCCGGCTTCATGTGAAAGCTAATTGCTTTCAACAAGCTGAAAAATGACTCTGCGTTTATTTCCACTCTGACTCACAGGGTAATGAGTTACACAGAAATCCTATTTCCCAAAACGCAGTTAAAATAGCACAATTAAATTTTCAAACACTTGATTGTTGGTAAAGCGTGCGCTGCTGGTGCATGTGGTGCAGTTCCTGAATCAATTAATGCTGCTGTTTCTGGGAAATTTCACGCGGCCTCCACAGCAGCAGCTGGTATTCCTCTTTCACTGTTTGGATAGAGAAGGTCAGTGTGAGTAAAAGGTATCTGTGTCTCATTATATGTACCGTTTCACTTTTTTTCAGCTGACTCTTTATTGGCTGAAAGTTCGCCGCATAAAGTATTGTGACAATCGTCTGGCTCTGGATCTCACATTTGTGTAAATCCCTTCATATGATTAGAAGTAAATGTGGTGAACCAGGTCAACAGCTGCTATAGTTTAAATGCAGTAAACTGTAGCACCGTCTTTTCCAATCTAGTGGCATGGTCAGGCCTTTTGTTCTTCTATTAGTACTGTCGCATTCAATGGTGTATGCAGTATATTTCATTCTACAGGTCTGTCGCTGTTATCTAGCACTGTTTTTCTTATTTCTTTTTGAACTGTTGATCTCCCAGCATTCAGTGCAACGAGCAGTAGTGTCTTAGGTCTGTGGTTCTCAACCTTTTTCATGTCAAGGGCCTATACATTTTGCTTCGGGGACCTGAATCTGACAAGAGTTTGGTTGTTAGATTTGATTACGACCAGACTTCTACAGTTGTCAACTACAGCTGAGGAGATAACCGTGGAGGAAGTGAAACCTGCGATCAGAATAGTCAATCTCATGACTCTAAATCACACTGGGCTCACTTCTACAGTGAGTTAAATAGTAAAAATAAACTATTCACGTTTTTCTGGGGACCCCTAGAAGTCCCCCAAAGACCCTTGCGGAGTCCTGGACCTGTCCTTTATAATTCCTTTGAACTGAACCCTTTGACTATATATGACCGCACATTATTAGTCCAGTCAGTGTAATTTGTAATAATAATGTAGGTAGACAACCTTACAAAACACCTTGAGAGGTATCACAGGATGTGTTTTTAGTGAAACTACGCCACCCTGTGGACATTCAACATACACAGGCAGCAGCCAGTCCTCACCACGAGTGACTCAGAGGCCAGTTGAGTTAAAGGGGAGCTACACCCGTTTTCAAATTTCATACATGTTTTTCCTATGGTCAAAGACAGTCCAAAAATATTTGTAAACATGAACAACTCTCTCTCAAAGCCAAAAACTAAAGAGCTAAAACTTTTGTGATGTCATCAAGTATAAAGTCTGAAGCTGCTCCTTTGACAATGAATAGGGAAAGATGTTCCCGGTGACACTGAGAGCACCCACGGGAATTTTCTGAGTGTATGGGAACATTTTCTGTTCCAGATCTGAGAATACTATAAAAAGGATAAAGCACATTCGGGTAAACAACTGGGTCAACAAAATAAGTCTCCCATTCACTGTCTATGGAGCAGCTCCAGAATTTATACTACTATTTAT
>NC_065526.1:1994842-1995853 GCF_006386435.1 Epinephelus moara | reverse complement strand
TCTCTAGAGCACAAACTTCTTGTGTTTATTTGAATTAAAGTCGAATATCTACAGAACTTAAACACAAAACTATTTTATGAATGACAGCCACTTACTCAGCAATAAGATTTTTTGTTTTTAACCTGTCATCTTTCTCTCTTGTAGGACACTTGAGGAAAGTTACAACACCTAGGCCAATGTGATATTTACTCCACAGTAAAGAGGTTGTTTCACAAGAAATTAAGATTTTGCAAATGATGACACTGGGTCCTAATTCATAGGTTTTATAATTACTGTTATAAATCTTTTCATTTATTTCATGTGTACTTTTCGTAACCTTTTAATATGGATGATTTCATGAATGCAAGCTTTGACTTAATTTTGTTAAACTGTTTGTCTAATGGTTACAATTTTTGTGATATAAAGTGGATCAGACAAAATTTACTTTAGAGTAAAAGCAAATTCTTTGAAAGCTGTCATTCATCAGTTTCCTGTGATGACTGGAAATATAGTGGTGATTTAAACCATTAACAAAATATAATCGTTATTAATGGCATCTTAATGTTTTCATTTATGTCTTAACATTTACCCAAGTTTGCATTTATCTTAGCAGAATGTAAAAAAAAATGAAAAGCTGATGTTATGTGCTGGTTTTGTTTGAACATTTCTTTAAGACAAATGAAGAATATTCACTGAGAAACGATTCTCCTTTTGTGAAAAACAGGGAAATATCTGCACACTGAATAGTTTTAAGTCCCGTAGGAGGTATTATTTATTTGTGACGTTATGACATATGAGAAGGTTCTGTGGGTATTGCTCGGTATTGAGGCTTATATAGTGAGGCTAAAAAAAACAACAACACATAATTGACTGATTATGTTTCTGTTTGCCTCACTATAAAAACGTCACGATACCTTTGCCTGAGGAAGACCCTCTCAGAGCTGGCAACATAGCAACAAGTGATACCTCCTTGGGGACTTCAAAACTATTGTGTCCAGCTAATTCTTTGTTTTTCACTTTGAGCCCTTTTAT
>NC_065526.1:1991846-1994615 GCF_006386435.1 Epinephelus moara | reverse complement strand
CTCAACATTAGCCATGGCAGCCTGGGCTATGATCAGGCCTAACAAAATGTGTCCTAAAGGCCAAATTCAAAAGCAGTGACACTGCCAACTGTAAGCAGTTCACTGCATTTGGAGGTGGTCTTTAAGAAAATTAAAACATATCATTTCTCCTAGGTGTGAGATGAATGTGTCTGATGTGAGGGTGCTCAATTATGGCACCATTTAAACTATGAATAAATGTAGCCATAACACTGTAAACACATTTCCTGGCCTTATCAATCTTTGCTGGATTGCCACCAGCCTCCCACCTGCACCTTTGGGCCAATGAAGAAAATATTATCTTAATGCCAAGATGCTGGAGGTGAAGCTGGTGCAGGTCCTCCTTCATCATGCTGACCAGCTTGACACTGCTGACCTATGCTGACCAGCTTGACACTGCTGACCTTCCCCATGTCATTGCTGCCACAGTGGATGATGAGGACACCTGGTGCTGCTCTTCTTCGCAGGGACTGGGGAAAGAAGGAGAGAAGGCCTCCCCACTGCAGTCCACCCCAGCCAAACCAGCAGACACGGACGCCCGGCATGCTGAGGGTGCTTCCCAAGGTCTCTGCAGCTCTCTGGACACCACGCCGGACATAGCTGTCACCAATGATCCACACTGCATATGAAAGTAAAATGAGTGTAATAACTAATTAGCATTATATATTTAAAAAAAGTTGAAGCGGTTTTTTTTAAGACAACAGCTGAATCATTGTTTCAAGGTTTGTTGTATAACGTTAGTTTAAGCTAAACTCAACTTACCTCAAGTTTCGTGAGGGAGCTGCAGGGGAGCTGGCACCAAGACTATTCAAGAGAAGGCTGGGACACGGGGTCAAACATGGGGGGACTGCACATGCGCAGTGTAACTTGAGCTGCGATGCTGGAGGGTGACAGCAGGGGCGCTAGATAACAAGCGCAGGATCCGCTCAGGAGATCAAGGAGTGCGCTTGGTGCGGTCTGCTTGGACTTTTGGACGGTGGCTGCCTGAAGTTGTCGGAATCGCATCTCTGTCATTCTCACTCTCAACGCAGTCCAATAATAAGCTGTGAAAATTACATGCATGCACATATCCCAGAACCAACAACATGGAGCCAGATCAAATAGCTCTTGTTTTGCTGTGTGATGTTTCCAGCACAAAGCTCTTCCTCAGACTTTAAGTTCATTTGTTATTTGTGTGGTGACTGTTTGTGTGTGAAAACGCAAAATAAATCATTTTTGTCCTGCAATTGTTCCTGTGTTTTGTGGTGTGTGACATCAAGACAATAATGAAACTGAGAATATTTGAATACTGGAATATGTCAAAATGTGTCAATAAGCTCTTTTTTCGGTATCATTTTAATTTGTTTTTCTTCCTTAATAAAGTAGCTAACCTTAACTAATGCCTCTGGTAAAGAACTAGGGCTGCTGTCATTGGTTTTGATAATCCTGAGAATCATCCTTCAGTGTTACACTAGATATTATCACAATATATTTTGCTGTTAAGCCAGAGCACAGACTATCAGTTTTGCTATAATAGTTCAATTATATTGCAAAAACAAACATTATCAAATCATTCATAAATTCCCAAATGTAACAAAAAATACAAATTGACCATGAAACAAACATCCCCCTTATTCCGCGGTCTCACGCCATCTACTGAGCCTTTGAGGAAGTGCAGACCAGATTTTACTGCGCATGTGCAATCCCCCCATGTTTGACCCCGTGTCCCAGCCTTCTCTTGAATAGTCTTGGCTGGCACCAAGCGGGAGCAGCAACACCACAGGGCTAGCCAAAGTAGCCTAGCTTCTTAGCCTCGTAGCTTCTTAGCCTCGTAGCTTGTTAGCCTCGTAGCTTCTTAGCCTCGTAGCTTGTTAGCCTTAGCTAACTTAGCAGCGCCGAGCGAGGTGTGCGTGTTTAAACAACCAGGCTTCCTTCGGCCCGACTCTTTGCCCATTTTTGATTGTCCGGGAGTTGGGCGGAGTCAGGCACTGCCAAGATGGCGACGTCCAGAGCGGAGTAGTTTGAGCTTCAAATCCACTCTTCAGAAACGGATGGGTGACGTCACGGTGACTACGTCCATTATTTTATACAGTCTATGGTCCACACATTTCCTTGTTCCCTCCCCTTCAGATCTACAGTGTGTAACCGACACTGTGGTGACGTGAGAGAGCTGACAGACTCCATTCACTGCATGTTGGTTAGATCAGAGCTCAAACTAGTTGTTGACACTGAGAGGTGAATCAGAGCTCAAACTAGTTGTTGACACTGAGAGGTGAAATGGCGCAGAAAGGAGTTGAGCTGGACCAAGAAAGCTTCTCTTGTTCCATCTGTCTGGATCTACTGAAGGATCCGGGGACTCTTCACTGTGGACACAGCTACTGCATCAACTGTATTCAAAGCTTCTGGGATGGAGAGGATGAGAAGAGAATCTACAGCTGCCCTCAGTGTAGGCAGGGCTTCACACCGAGGCCTGTCCTGATGAAAAACATCATGTTAGCAGATTTGGTGGAGAAACTGAAGAAGACTGGACTCCAAGCTGCTCCTGCTGATCACTGCTATGCTGGAGCTGAAGATGTGGACCAACATAAAGGCCACGACACAATGTCAGCTGCAGCAGAAAGGACTGAGAGGCAGAGAGAGCTGGAGGGGAGTCGACAAAACATCCAGCAGAGAATCCAGGACACAGAGAAAGATGTGAAGCTGCTCCAACAGGAGGTGGAGGCTATCAGTCGCTCTGCTGATAAAGCAGTGGAGCACAGTGAGAAGATCTTC
>NC_065526.1:1980612-1988540 GCF_006386435.1 Epinephelus moara | reverse complement strand
TCTTGTTCCATCTGTCTGGATCTACTGAAGGATCCGGGGACTCTTCACTGTGGACACAGCTACTGCATCAACTGTATTCAAAGCTTCTGGGATGGAGAGGATGAGAAGAGAATCTACAGCTGCCCTCAGTGTAGGCAGGGCTTCACACCGAGGCCTGTCCTGATGAAAAACACCATGTTAGCAGTTTTAGTGGAGAAAGTGAAGAAGACTGGACTCCAAGCTGCTCCTGCTGATCACTGCTATGCTGGAGCTGAAGATGTGGACCAACATAAAGGCCACGACACAGTGTCAGCTGCAGCAGAAAGGACAGGAGTCAGAGATAAACTACAGGACGCTCTGAGGGACACATGGACAAACGTCTCACTGACAGTGACTGAAGTGGATGTTTTACTGCCACAACCAGAGCCCAAGACCAGAGCTGAGTTCTTCAGATATTCACGTCACATCACACTGGATCCAAACACAGTCAGCACATGGCTGTTATTATCTGAGGGGAACAGGAAAGTAACCGTAACTGAAGAAGAACAGTCTTATTCTGATCACCCAGACAGATTCATTCCAGTTTGTCAGGTCCTGAGTAGAGAGAGTCTGTCTGGACGTTGTTACTGGGAGGTGGAGTGGAGGAGGACAGGAGCTTGTTTAGCAGTCACATACAAGAATATCAGCAGAGCAGGGGTCTTGGATGAATGTAGATTTGGACACAATGACAAATCTTGGGCGTTATATTGTGACCCGATCAGTTATATATTTCAGCACAACAAAGTCCAAACTCCCGTCTCAGGTCCTCAGTCCTCCAGAGTAGGAGTGCACCTGGATCACAGTGCAGGTATTCTGTCCTTCTACAGCGTCTCTGAAACCATGACTCTCCTCCACAGAGTCCAGACCACATTCACTCAGCCTCTCTATGCTGGACTTTGGCCTTATGCTTATGGAGACACAGCTGAGTTGTGTGAAGTAAAATTGACGGAAGTCATTTAAGGGTTAAAGTCTGCGTTTTAACTCTTGAACTTAAATAATAGCCAGAGTTTGAACAGGAAGTGAGTGCCGTACTCAGTACATTTACATGACATAAGAGAAAATGGATTTATTGTGTCAGTCCGACTGAAACTGTGCTAAATCTAATTTCTCAAAGTCAGACTAAAACACCCATATCTCCACCTATCGTAGAGGAGTCGGACATACTTGGGTCAATAAATCAAGTCCCCTCTGGTGCTGGTATACTAGGACAAGGACACTAGTCCAAATAATGGCCTAGCCGAGCTGTAACTGTCGCTGGACTTTACTGTGCATGTGAACATACTGACTGTTTCCTGCAAGCTGAAAACAGAGGCTGAAACAACTGAGCTGAAACGTTAAAACGAAGCAGCACTGATCAAATATAAACCAAGAGTCTCTGTCAAACAGACCTCACTGACGGTCCAGTGTTATGTATACTGGGCATCCTACCAATGGAGACTAACCTGTCCTCAAAAGTATGTGCCTGGGTGAAACTAGCCCTCGTCACAGAGAACAGGACAGTGCTGAGACACTGGAAGTCTGTTAATGTGCCAAAGGATATCTCTGGGTCCAGTCCTCGCTCTGTGTGCATTAATGTGTTGATGCTAAGTGGAAGAACACAGCACACAATATGATGTGGTATAAATGTTACATGACAGCCTGTGTTACTCAGTGCCAAGAAGAATGTGCACGTCCTTTTCTTTTTCCTTGTTATTTTTTCTTTTAAGTTTGAATGCCGTTTGTACACGTGTAATGTTCTGACTGTCCTGATGCTGACAAAGCAATAAAGAGTTCAATCATAAACCAAGAGTCTGTCACTGCGTTGAATGTTTCTCACCTCACATGTTTTCAGTAACATGTTTCAGCTCACCGTTTAACTGTAACACCAGAGAGTTTGTTACCAGCCGGCCGCCATTGTGTCAAACAGTTCACAATACGTCACCTGTCAGCAGGAGCACTGATTGGTCCGGTGCGACGCTGTGCATTCAGGTCGTTACAAGTTTTCTACCTCGTGGAGAAAAGTGAATCCCACAGTCCTATTTTCTGTTTCCTCTGCTCATGTAGCACCAATTTCAAAAGTATTTCACCACCTTAGAATTATAAGGTTCTGTATTCAAACTAATGCAGCGTCTTTTCTCAACTTGTCTGGAGATCATTTTCTTCTGAGGCCTCCAAAAGTGGTGCATTATCTTTCATTTATTTCCACATTTCTAAGACCCATCACTCACATATCTGAGGTCTCTTTGGGAGATCAAATTTTGGGGCTGGCTGTGACAGTTGAGCAGTGGGGGAAGAGCCCTCCAGGGGGTCCGCATGGCCTCATTCAATTTAAGGTGCTGCATCGCCTTCATTTCTCAAAAGTCAAACTCTCTCAAATGTTCCCAGATGTTAATTCCACATGTGACAGGTGACTTTCTCCTGCATCCTTAGCACACTCTCATTCTCGCTGTGTCCGCTTATTGAAGTCCAATCTTCAAAGCACTGTAAGATATATTTACAATGAACATTCACCCAGATCCCTTGACAGCTATTTTTGGCACAGCAGGAGAGGAAAACAAGAATCTTTCAGCAGCTAAACTTGAAATAACAAAATTTGTCGTGATGCAACATCTCAAACTTGAGAAAATAAGATTCACTTTGCTCGTCTGATAAATTTATGAGAATTTGGAGTCAATTTATGGAACATATAAAAGCTAGACTCCAAACCCCCACGTTATTGATAACTGCACGTGAAGCATAGTAGCTGATCATAATAGGTTAGACCCTGATTGGACCTTTATCCCGTGCAACTGCCTGTCCCTTTAAAGTTTCTGTATGTTTGTAGGTATCTGTCTGTGTGTGTACCTGTGCCTGTACATACATGTGTGTGTGTACCTGTGCCTGTACATACATGTGTGTGTGTGTTTTGACTGTTTTTCTTTTGCAAAGCTGTATAGCAGTTTGTATGTTGTTAAAGACACATTAAAAATATCTGAAAACAAAACCCAACAAACAAAGAATTACAAGGTTCTATCTGTGGTCTGAGCGGTTTTGAGACATTGAGCTTCAAAGTTTAGCATTCCAAATAACATCAATGATATTAACCTTTTTGTTTTCAAACTAAAAAGTCCACATTTTGACAGAAAGGTCAGATAGAAGCGTATAATTCCAAGGTGACGATTAGCATCTTTCGTCTGCACTGACAGCCCAGTGTTATGAAAAGACCACATTTCCATTGATGAAACGTTTCTTTAAATGTGGAGACAGAATGAAACTGGAAGATGGCCCCACAAGAAAGGAACTTGCTTTAATTCCCGGCTTATGCCATGGAGCTAACTTCCTTTTTGTTGTCTATCTTCTTCAGAGAGTTGAGTGTCTCATGCAGTGAGCCTGCAGCACTATCAGCAAGATCATTTTGGGAGGAATTAAAGTTGGCATGGGGCTCCTCTGTTATATCCTCCTGAGACCCAAGCTTTTGTTTGCTGTGCATTTTCAACTTCTCCTGGCTTTTTGGGATCAGTTGCACCTGATAAGTATAAAAAACTAAACATTGTCAACTATAATAAGTCCCAGTGTCCTCAAACGAGTACTTCCTAATTAACAGCATCTTGTTACTGGTGTCAAATTTGTNGGGATCAGACAAACCTGATGGAGAAAACGTGACACTGATTTGAGATTATAACTGAGGCACTTTTCCTCCTGTAACTTTCCTCACTGAAACAGCGTCACCACAGTCCTGGATGCCACTCATTTATTTCTCAGCTTCATTTCCTATCTATAGTATTTAGTATCATTTTTTGTTTATGCTCATTTTGATGCAGATAATAATTTGTGCCCTCAGAATTCCCTCAAGTTTAATTTGTTATTGAATCATTTAGTAGTTTGGAGCAAAAATGGCCACTAGATGTCGCCAGCAGACGCATGATTTATTCCTGAATTTGAGCTCTTATTTTAAAGTTCTAACTTTAATTGTAAACATTTATAATGTGTATACATGACAGTATTAATAAGAGGAAAATGTCCCCAGCAGACAGCACTTTGCAGAGACACTAGAAATCCAAAACATTAAACCACCACTGGGATATTTGAACTGTGTTACTGGGGATTTTGGGGGAAGTCTCATTTCAGCAGTTGCACAAAGTTCCATCAATCAGAGCAACCTCTAACTGGAAGTTGTGGCATTTCCCTTTCAAAGTAGAACAGGGTGTTGAGTGGTAGAAAATGAATCAAGTCACTTGATAATCACCTCTTTTTTTCATTTTACATCCACTTGAACCCCTCTATTTTTCACTTCTCACACATTTCATCACTCCCATTACTAATATTTTCATAACTTCCAGTTTGTTGAATCAGGTTTTGCTCCTTCACACACTTTCCTTAAATGACACTTTTGTGTTGTGAGTGATGATTGATGAATGTAAGGTGGGGAAAATGATGAAATATGGTTTTGTTTTCATCATGTTACGATTGCTTTAATCAAACCAGATTTACAATGAATCAAATAACTTGATAATTCCTCACTTTATTTTGTTGTTTTCATCACCTCCATTTTGATCAATCAGTTTTTGTCACGTCCACTCCTCATAACGTGTTGCAGAGCAGTAAAAAGAAACTCAAGGTTAAAGGTCAAGAACAAAATAAAAGCAGGGGAAAGTATTTTTTAAATGTTATCCTTGACCTCCTCTGTTCAGGGATGTAGCACCACATGTTGGATCCTTTGCATAAGCAGTCTGTGTGGGCCCCGCACCTTTCCCCTCTTGATCCATCTCTCTCTCACACACCTGTTGAATACTTTTCTTATTAAGTCAGTTTGCTTTCTTTCTCTTTCCTTTCTTCCTTTCTTCCTTACTTCCTTTCTCTTGCTTGGGGAAAGACCATAGACTGTCTATAATAATAGATGGAGCTACTGTGATGTCACCTTTGGGTTTTGTGGACTCGACCTCGAGTTCGGCATTTCAGCCGTGGCCATCTTGGTTTTTGGAGCCAGAAGTGACCATATTTGGAGGAGAGGGTGGAGCTGTGGACTGTAGCGACGCCTCGCAGACAACCTGTCACTCAAAGCAGCCCCGCCCACAACCCCCTGAAACCTGAGCAAACTGGCTTTATTTCTTTAAAGTTACAATGTGTAATTTACGTGGTTGTTTATTAGCAAATATCAACTTTTGCTTTCATAAACATATATTTACTAAAGTGTAATGCAATTCACACACATATGGAAGCTTTCTCATAGGCTTAGAATGATTTCTCTATATATACACAGGCAGGGCGCGGTCTGCTGGAGGCTGCCATCTTGCATCGCCATATTTGAATACGGTGGCCGAAAGGGATATACGCGCTTCGCCTTTTGCATTTACCTAGAACTTGCCGTCACTGGAGACGGTTAAGGTGAAGCTCAATCCGGGGCGCTTCTGCGTGAACCTGCTTTGTACTTTTATGATTCTGTCGCACTTTAAATGGAGGAGCACACACATGTTTTGCCCCGTAAGAGGGAAACCACACCACCAAATAAAAGAAAAAGATCTGATAAGCGAGGACGGGACAAAACGCAAGTGAATATCCGCGTTGCTTATTCCAGGTGGAAAGAACTCCTGTGGAGGAACACTCTGGAGACGCATATATTATAATCGTACCAACCTATATTTGCCGTGACTATCTCATAAACGTGTTATTTTAGCATTACTGTGCTAATGTTTGCTCGTGTTACCAAAACAATTAGAGATANCGTAACATGGTTTAGATTCCTAAATAAATATTCACCTCATGGCTAGATAGGCCTACTCCTGAAAAACTCGTGGATGATGCCATCTCTGTCTGCGCAAGGCTTTCTGTCCTACGAGCGAGTGAGCCCTGCAATCTAGAATTTGACCGCTGATGTCACTGTTACTGTGCGTTCACACCGGACGCGAGTGAAGCCAATTACTCGCGCGTAACGCGTGAGTTTGGACGCCAGATCATTTTGTTAATTTGCGTTATTGCGTCAGTCGCGCGAGTAGCGAGCCCGCCCATTTTCACTAGATAACAACATCTGGCCCGCCATTCTCTTCTCAACCATGGCTGAGATAACCACCATCACTGCTTTGTACCTGCTCTGGAAGTCCCAGATGCGTCGGAAGGCCAAACGCTGTCGTTTTTGGGTTCACCCTATCCTGCAGAAGCGCATCCAGCTCGGCGAGTTTCACCACCTCCTCCAGGAACTCCGTCTGGATGATAGCCGCATTCAGCGGGACTTCAGGCTGACTGGGGCCCAGTTTGAGGACCTGTTGGCGAGGGTTGGCGCCAGGATCTCCCGGCAGGACGGCAACTACAGGCGCTCCATTTCAGCTGCAGAGCGCCTGTCCATCTGTCTCCGGTGAGTAGCAGTTTATTGTTTTGTCAACAACTGGACGTCAGGGCGTCAAGTCGGGAGAATCTCAACGCTGATTGGCTTTTGCGGCACAGCGTCACGCGAATTCGCCTCAAAAGTTCAATATTTTCAACTCAAGCGATGAGGCGATGGACGCGAATTTCACGGCTATTGCGCCGCGCCTAAGCGTCTATCACGTCCATCGCGCCGCCCTGCACGACTTCACGGCTAATCGCGTCTTTGCATTGACTTCTTGACACGCGAATTCGCGCTCGGTGTGAACGCAGTTACTCACCATTTTCACACACTGAGGCTTTAAACACACGTGAAAAAGGCAACTAAAGAAGAAATGACCCAAAAATGTTAAAAATTAAAAACAAGAAAACGTGAAAAATGAAACAACCTGGAAAGAGCGCTTAAAAGTTATAATAATTCTGTAACATCATTTTAAAATGTAATAATCATAAAAATAATTATAAGTGTAGATTTTCCCGAGCTTTAAAAAAAAATCTAAATCTTTTTAACTTTTTTTTTGTCATCGAAAAATCTTCTCACCAATTTCTCATTGTCTTTTCTTCATGTTTCCTCACCACTGAGCTCAGGGTTCAAAGGGTTAAATATGTGTAACTTTGGGCCTTAAAAAATGTTACGTTAAAATTCACCCCGTGTACAGTTGTCACGAGTGTAGAAATTAGCTATAGAGACCAAAACTGTTTTTGTAGCAGGCTGTAAACATGTTTACTAAACATTATTACTTGGGGCAAATAAATAAATAAATAAAATAAGAAATATAAAAAACTATATCATTACATCTAAACATATACATGAATGAAAATATCCATTATAAAAATAATGATAAATCTTGCAATTAGCCTGTAGATGTTTTTCCAATTGTGCTTATTTAAATGTTGTTGCTCATCGTCCACCTTTTATTTTGAAATCCCTGACCGGAACCGTATTGTTTCCTGTTTTCAGTTTAACAGCTGATGGTGAATATAAGAAAGAAACCTTTTTATATTCACCTGTACAAACATGTCACAAACTAAAGTGCAGAACCAAATAATCTGGTGCATTCAGGTCCTGTGGGGATTCAGAGCTGCACCAAGTAACTAATTTGAATCAGCTGTTTAAATGTATTTATCATCAAAATACATCTTTTACTCAAAATGACTTTCTGAATTGAATCTGTTTTCTCTCAAACATGACTTAAAGACTTTCATCTGCTAATAGTTTAATTGTTGGAGTTTCATTACCTTTACAGCAGTGATTAAATTCTGTGTCTCATATTTACTGTTTTAGAATTATTGTAAACAATCATGAGTTTGATGAAACTTCATTACGGGACAGTTTAGAAAACTGTGGAGCCGTCTCCAAACCCTCTGATTCTTAGAAGAGTTTACCTCCTAAAAGATGAAGTGATCAGTGTTTTTAAATGAGAAATGAGCTCTGTTGGAAACAAGTGTTAAACACACAGTATCTCTGTCAAACTGCTCCTCTTCCTGGAATGACTCAGAGCTTGATGAGCCCTCCCTCCTCTTCCTGCTCTCACACACACAGCCAGCTCCACTCTGTCCACAAATTTCCTTGTTCCCTCCCCTTCAGATCTACA
>NC_065526.1:1923113-1978600 GCF_006386435.1 Epinephelus moara | reverse complement strand
AGAAGTGTAATGATCCTGATCATAATCAATAAGGACATCATTCATTATTGTCTTGTACACAGCTGAGATTCTTGTGTGGATGAAGTGAATCTGAACATGAAATCACTGAACAAGAGTCATTTAATAGTGTTTGCTTTCTGTTGTTGTGTCCATGAACATCAAATAAATTTGGATGCAGATCATAATTTGTGTTGTCACAAGTCATTCAAGTGAAATTTGTTATTTAAATCTTTGTTTTGATCAGATGTGGCCAGCACAAACATGATTTGTTCCTGAGCTTGTAGAATACAGACCAAAGACTGTTGTGGTTGGAGAACTGTGTCACAAAGTCCTCCTCAGTCCTGCTTCTCCCATTCTGCCTCTCTGTCCCTCCCTCCAGCCCCCTGCATCACCTCCATCCATCCACCAGATGTCCTCACACTTTCCCTCCTGTCCCAGTCACCTGACTCTCTCATTCACTTGCTCACCTGTTTCCACTTTCCCTCATCAGCCCTGCAGTATAGAAGCGCCACGTTTCCACTCATTCCCTGACAGATTGTTTTTTTCATGTTTTCTCACCACTGAGCTTCAAAATGTTAAATATGTGTAACTTTGGGCCTAACTGTTTTTGTATTGGGCTGTAAACATGTTCACTAAACATACAAAATAAATGAGTGGATAAAATAAAAAAATATGAAGAACATATAATTAAATCTAAACATATACATGAATGAAAATATACTTGCTGCTCATCGTCCTCCTTTTATTTTGAAATCCTTGACCGGAACCTGTATTGTTTCGTGTTTTCAGTTTAACAGCTGATGGTATTTCCGGTGTGGGCGAGGCTCAGTGACAGCTGCGGAGCTCCGATCCGCAGATCTACTGTCTGGGAAACAAATTCAACATTTTACAACCAAAAGTGCCGAAAAATAAACAGAAGAAGAAGATTTTTCAAAACTTTAATCTGTCAGCAAGGAGAAAAGTTTGTTTCTTCACTTCCGGCAGAGAAACGTGGAGCAAAACAAACCGGTGAGTTCAGTCCGTTATTTCTTTGTCTGGTTTTGTGCAGCAGATTCTGCTGAGATCGACTAAAACTATATTAAAACAAATGGCCATTTTTAATATAATATTATTTTATACGGGGATTTGGTTGGAAATGATCATTTTTATTTTTATTATCATATTTTTAGAAATTGTGAAACTCCTTTCTTAATTTGTGTTTTGACAAATGCAAGCCTATTTTTTCCTTAAGTGCAAAACATAATTACAGGCGTTAATAAGAGGTTTATGACGGAAATATTACAGGAATGTTGCAGCTAAAAATAGCGTGAGGTCACTATAGGCGCTATATGATTAACATGGAGAAAGTGTAGTGACTATTTAAATAGGAAGGACAATAAACACACTATGTCACATTAATATTGTTGTGATAATTAAAAAAATAAAATTGACAAAATTAAATAATAAAATCATTCACCTCAAAGCAACCTAAGTAGAAAGTATAAAGGACTGTTATTTAAAAATACTCTGCAGTAATATCAGAGCAGTAACAAATAAGCGTCACACACACATGAAGTGGCCCTGAAGCAACGTTACAGAGGAGAATAATGAATTTTAAAAAGTCTCAAATTACAATCATTGTTATAAAGATTAAATCCTGTGAGATTTGAAGTTCTATAAAAGTCTCTATTTCCTGTGGAAATATAATTAAAGTACAGTAGACTGTGGCTGCATGCAGGTACAGCAGTGTGTGTGTGTGTGTGTGTGTGTGTGTGTGTGTGTGTGTGCGCGCGTGTGCGCGCTGGTGATGTTGGAGCTGCTGATGCTGAAATGGTTTGGTCCATCTTTGTGTTTCCTGCTACGCATTTTCCTCCAACATCAGCAGCTCCAACAGAGACAGGCTGCTGCTGCTGCAAGGAATGCTGGGAAACACAGGATGGGAAGAGTCCAATGTGACACAAATGGGGGGGGGGATAAATAAATTAAATAAATTAATAACTGTAATCCTGTTTTAAAATATTACACTACATAAAGATACCATAGGAAACAAAACCACATGCCATGTTTTGGCTCAGGAAAATTATAGAAATATTTTGTGTTTTTAAAATCTCTATAAAATTGATTATTATTATTTAAAGAGATCAGAGATTTAGATTTTCTCTTTATATTATTAAGTGTGAGGGTTTTTTTGTCCATATAATCACTGACATTCTTTACATTTTTATCTTTTTTAAATCTCAACTAATGTCTTCATACTAAGGTTTCAGACAATGTAAAAACCTCACATACTGTTTCAGTGAGCTAAATAGCATGCTGGTGTGGAATTTCAGAAGCAGCCACTGTCTCTGTCTGCAGATTCTCTCTGGTATGATAAATTATGTTGTATTGTGTTATTAACGAACACGACGCTCTGATTTCGTTGCTAGTTATTTTTAGTTATTTTTATACAAACCCACCCAGAGCAGTGATGAGGATTTCTGTTTCCAGACAGTTTGTCAGGATATGTTTGTTTTATCTACACTGACAGGAAGGAAGGTTCACGCAAAGCAGCCTCAGTGTGTGAACATGATCATTTTTGTCAACATAAGAGGAGACTCATACTAAAGCTCCAGTGTGCAGGACTCAGGGGAACATATTGGCAGATATGGAATATAATATAATAAGTATGTTTTCTTTAGTGTGTAATCACCTGAATATAAGAACCGTTGTGTTTTTGTTACCTGAGAACGAGACGTTTATATCTACACAGGGAGCAGGTCCTTATCTGTGGAGATCACCATGTTACACTGCCATGTTTCTACAGTAGCCCAAAACAGACAAACAAACACTGGCTCAAGACGGGGGACATTTGCATTTTCTTGTATTGGAGCACAATCTCACTGAAGTCATCGAAATCCAACGCTTGGGCAGTGACTTGCAGCGTCAGAAACCAATGAAAAACGGTGTCCTTTAACGGCAGCATGATACACAGCCGGTTGCTGTTATAGTTTAACGGTGCCTGGCGGGGAAATGCGGCGGGACAAGGACGAAAGTCAAGGCGGTGAAAGTTCAAGTGGGGCAGGTGGGAGGGGTGATGTGTGGGTCCAATCAGAGTGTTATACATATTATTCATATATCACTGTAGTGATGCATTAACGTGTAACAGGTATTTCAATATATTTCAATATTCAATAAATTTGACCAGTTCTGTGTTTCATATGTAAATATCTAACTCGCTGTAAAATAAAAGTCGTGCAACAGAATGCACAAGTTGTAAAAGTATAAAGTTACATAAACACTATATAGTTAAGTCAGCAGTGGTGGAAAGTAACTAAGTGCACTTACTCAAGTATAAGTACTCGGGGTGCAACGGTACAGGTAGCCCACGGTACGGTCCATACCTCGGTTTCGGTTCAGTTTCGGTACGTGTTTTGTGCCTAAAGAGAACAGTTTTTTTTTCCCAAAAAATTCTCTCTTTATTTTGCTTGTCAGCAAAAACCGTATTTCGCAGTATCACTTGACATGCTGCTGTGTTGCCTATTCAAGTGCTGGAATTTGTTATTTACGTGACAACACCTGAATGCAACACAGGCTCCGCTCCATAGACTGTGTGTTCAGTGCCGTGCTGCGGGTCCTGGCCGGGTTCGCTTATAATTGTCGGTCAGGAAATTGCACCCCGGGCCGCGCTCTTGTGTGCTCACCTGTGTGTGTGTGTGTGTGTGCGTGTGTGTGTGTGTGTGTGTGTGTGTGTGTGTGTGTGTGCATCGGGGCCAAACTCCGCCTTGCGCGCCACAGAGAGCAGAGGAGGATTGTAAATGCGCGACCGAAACCGAAATGATCTCACACAGGAGAATTTGTATGAAGCTTCTTCAAACTTCTGTCTCTCAACTCCTCCGCGTGGCTCTGTATGTTGTTTTTTCCACTTATTTCCTGAGTGAGGCGAGTGTCACTTTCCCTGGCTCCAGTTATAACAGTGTGAGGGGGTGAGTGGGCGGAGCCACAACAGTGATTGGACATTAAGTCACGGGGAGGACTTTTGTGCAGCAGGCTGACTCGGCCGTCCATGGACTCGGCCTGTGGCACACACATGGCCTGTAAAGCATCAATGCAAAATTAATTGCAAAACTGAAAAACCGCGGTCCATAAGGGCGTATTGATCCGCACAGAGCGGACCGAACGGTTCAATATTTTACTGAGAACCGTTTCATCCCTAAGTACAAATTTGAGGTATTTAACCTGAATATTTCTGTTTAATTCAACTGTACACTTCTGCTGTTCAACATAATGAGTACTTTTACTTCCGGGTTCTGAAAGTATATTTTGATGCCACTACTTTTATACTTTTATTTAAGTAAAATTTTGAATGTAGGACTTTTATTTGGTTTTGTTGTTTTTACACTGTAGTATTGCTGCTTTAACTTAAGTAAAAGATGTGAATACTTCTCCCACCACTAGAAGTACAGTACAAGTAAAAGTACTTCAGTTACCACTGGACTCTTTGACCTTTCCCAGTTGGTGTCAAGTCCTGGAAAAAATAAAACTACCCAAAATGTACTGGGTGTTTCTGGGAAACTTTTTAACGGGCCACAAAACTAGATTTTTGTATGAATATTCATCTTCTCCACGGGAGATCATTCTGACTCTCCTGAGGATGAACCCTTCAGATTTGAATGACCTCATGACCTTTCCTCTAACGCCACCCTCAGGACAAAGTGACGCACTAAAGCTAAATCACCAGGATGTTGTTTGTTCTGTCTGCAGGGCTTTAGACCGTTAGTGCTTTTTAAACTCCGAGGAGCATTTTTCAGTTGAGACAGACCCCCCCCCTCCTCTGTTTCACTGTAACACAGAGTGTCTCTGTTTGCAGCCCACTGACAGCCGCTGACCCAGTTCATCTGCTCATTAATGTTTTATTCAGCAGCACAACAGAATGGAGTCAGACCTCTGAGTGACCTGCAGGAGGCGAAACAAGCTCAGAGACAGAGTTTAGGCCTTTGAGCAGAGTTACTTTGCACCTTCAAAGAAATATTCAAGAAAAAATACACTTATTTGTTTTTGCAGTCGTCGATGAAAACACACCGTTGGTACCACTCTCATGTGTGTGATGTGGTTAGCATGACTACCAGTCAGCTGCCAGCCTTTATGCTAAGCTAGGCTAACCACATCCTGACTCTGCGCCCGGTCCGTACGCTGCGTTTAAAGGTGCAATCTGTGAATCCGAATATAAGCAGGCATTAAAAACAGGCTCTATCTAGTCTATCCTGTATGGTTCAGACTAAATTAATTATCTTTGAATATTAGAAAATATAACTTTATTATTTTCACTGGCAGAAAAACATACTTTAAAGATTTATCCAGAATTATACTTGGGTCTGTTGAGATGCCTCAAGTGTCCAGTACATAATTCATGGGCATTTTCTTGATGAAAGTTTGAATTGGAGAGAACAAACTGACACTGAGAGAGCTTAATGGTACCAGAAAAACCAGAGTAAAGCCCAAACACATCCTGACACCATCTAATCTCAGCTGGTGTCACCGGGCCCCTGATATCTCACTGTCATCTGATGTCTTGTGCACACACAGTCACAGGAAGCAACATGTGACTCCACCTCGGCAACAATAAGTCAAACTGAGCCTTCAGGCTTTTCAGTGGGACCGTCAGAGACAAAGTTCCTCCCAGCAGTCACAGAGTTAACAGGAAACATGAGCTCAGAGTCACAGCCCCTCTGTTTTTCTCCTCTTTTCTTCTTCTTCTGCTTCTTTTCTCAGGCTGCTGCTGCAGGATGTGAGAGAACCACAACACAAAACACTGAGGACTGAACGCCACAGCAGATCTGAGACAAGAGCAGGGACAAGTCTGAAGGTACGGCTTTAAAAGACTTCTCTCGTGTGTCTGTCTTTATAAATAAATACCCTGAACTTATTTTGCAGTCTGATCAGTGAGTGGATTAGATTTATATTAGCTGGGAGAGTTAATCCCTGAGTGCTCAGACTGGAGAGCAGCTCTGCAGGGATTAACTCAACTGACGGAGCTTTGATAAGTTACTGGAAAGCAGATCGGATCGGAGAGGAGGGCAGATTACTGAAGAGCTGGAAGAGGGTTTATTTAGATTTTTGTGCCTGCTGGATGTTATTCTGTATATTTCATCTCCTCTTAAACCAGCAGTGAATGTATCTCCTAACATGTATAGTGTGTGTATCTACAAACTCATCACTGAGCCACACTGTGTCACCGGGTGACTTCATCCTTCATCACCATGAACACACACACTGCAGTTTATTTTGACTCAATCCCACACACACCGTCCTGCTGCCACAAATACTCACTGGAGCACCAAATGTGGATTAATCCGCCACTGGAAATAGTCCCCAACAGAGTCACTGTGTGATAAAAACTACAGTGAGCAGCTGTTTGAGGAAACTGCTGCTACGATATCATTGTGTTTTTAAAGAGGCTGCAGACAGCGTAGCGAGGTCCGACAGTGCTGAGGGACGCTCCAACACATTGTTAGTTTTGGTCTCTTTTGACGGTCCGAATAACGTCTGCATGTTTCTCACAGCTGGTGTCGGGTTTCTGATGTCTTTCACAGATCGGCAGGAGACGCTCGGCTGCAGACAAACATGGCTCTGTTCTTCTCCGGAGCTGTTACAAGTACGTTTATCAGCAGCAGCAGATACACACAACACACAGCTGTGTCCACACTGTAATGTAAAACAGACTGTTATTTTTTGTTTGGTAAAAATGCTCTTTGAAAACGTAGGATCCCTGATTCTTATGACTTCTTTGATCATCTGAGCACGGCCGTCCAGAGGGACACTTTGGTGGTTCAAGATATCAAAAAAGTTGTCAGGAATAATAATTATTGTAAGATTTTACTGGGTGGAAGTGCTTCCAGTGTCAAGACTGAACTTTCACACTCATTTCCTGTCTGGATGTTTATATTCCCTGAACTGTGCGATTAAGAAAAGTATTGTTTTGATGTCTCCACACTCCTCCATTCACGACTTGGCTGCTGTCACATTATATGAATGACCCTGACAACCTGACAACAATAAGCTCCCTGTCCGTCACATTCCTGCAGAGGATTTATCAGCATCACGTCAGCTCTGTTCAGAAGAGTACGTTTACTCAAGTGGTTTCCCAGGCCGACCTCAGGAATGTCCTCCGCTCTTCAAACTGATAAAAGTCAACTCGTCTTTATTTAGAAACAAAGTCAGCTTCACAGAACAAACGTGTGTGTGTGTGTGTGTGAGTTGTTGTTTTTTTACCTTCCTGTTAGTCTGACTTATATAATCTTTTCTGTTGCTCAGGTTCCCCAATAAAACGCAGGTTGCGAGCCAATCACTCCTGTCAGAGGTAAAAATGCTTCTGTTACCCTCACCACATATTTCCTGCTGCCACAGACGTGGTGAATATATCTGTACACGCAACAACGAATTAGACTGGTTTTATAACCTCCCGTCTGTGTCTCCCTCAGCCTCGACCAGTCTCTCCTCTCTCCTGACTCCTCGTATGTCTGTTACTCATCTGTGGATGGAGGCGAGCCGTGCTCCTGCCGCCGCTCACCGCGCCTCCTCACCAACGGATACTACAGCGTCACTGAGGACAGCTTCTCCTGGGACGACGACGGCAACGTGTCGCTGACTCCTTGCAAGACCAACGTGTCCTACAAGGAGAACCTCGTCAGGTGAGAACAGTTTGTAAAACTAACTTTATTTAAACAGGAGCACAGAGTTGATTTGTTCTTTAAAGGGACAGTGTTTAAAAGTTTTTCAAACATACACTGATGATGAGTTCGTAAATCTGCTGCCACACAGTTCCCAAATGTGGGAGTTTCTTTTGAGCATGCATTCCCACACCAGGCGAGTTAATTTAAGGTATCCAAGGGGCGACTGTGGCTCAGGAAGCAGAGCAGGTTTTCCACTAATCAGAAGCTCAGCGGCTCCTCTGGTCCACTTGTTGAAGTATCTTTGGGTAAGATACTGAACCCCAGATTGGCATGGTACCCTCGGCCACTCGTGTGTGAATGTGTGTGTGATTGGGTGAGTGTTACTTGTAGCGTAAAAGCGCTTTGAGAGGTTGGAATACTAAAAAAGGGGCTCGACAAGTGCAAGTCCATTTACCATTTGACCATAAACAGGTAAGAGGCTGCAAACTGCTGTAAAACCCAACTGAGACACATATTCTGAGTGGACCGTATGCATGTCCAAAGACTGGTCCCAAAACCTGAATAATACCAGCATATCCCACATGTCTTAATCGTTAAACGCTAATATCTAAACAGAATCTTTTGTTTACACGACCCACATCAAATTCAGAATATTGTCATGTTCTGAATGATAGTGGAATATAAATGTGCATGTGAACGTAGCCAGCTGTAAAAGAAACTGGAAGTTTGTCATCAAAATCTGTGCAGACATAAATCTGAACCGCTTCCTGTTTCACCGTCAAATGCACAACAATAACAAACTGGAATCCACGTTAGCAAAGCTGCTCTGCAAACTTCACAGCAGAAACAGAAGGATCAGACACGAGCTAATAGTAGCACATGATGTGCTAAACTAGGTGTAATTCAATTTAAGGTCTTACATCATACGCAGCTCTCCAAGTCCAAGCGAGCCAGAGTCTTTTCCACTGTAGGTGAGACCCGTAGCAGGTGTCTCGGTGCTCCAGCAACTCTATCACATTATTGATCGGGAATTTTTGATATCCTCTTAAAGGCACTAGCCCTAAATTTGCAACCTAGATTACACTGAGCTATCTCCAGTACAGGCCAACAGATTATTAGTAAATATAAAGATTTTCTGCTTTCAGAAGGAACATTCTGAAGCACTGAAAACACCTCCCTGTGGATGAGTTATCTTGTGTTTCACTTAAAGCTACAGTTGGTGATTTTAATGAAAATAACTTTGTCATATTAGCGGAAACTGTCACTGTCGTCAGAAAGAAGTACATTAGACTGATAGCCTGCGAAATCAATCATGTCGCTCCCCTTTTCCTACTGCAAAAGTTAGTCCGGCTGGTGGGCGGTGCTTGGTACTCCTGTTTAACTGTTTCCAACATGGCGGCCGGGTCCCAAACTTTCTCATTTTACAGCTAAACAGTCACTAAAAATGTTTCTGAAAACATCTGAGGTGACAAATAAGCAATGCAGTAACAGAGTCTTGATTCACATTTGATCAGCGCCGCCTAGTTCGACAGTTAAAGCACAGTTCACGAGCAGTGACTGACATGATTGACAGCGTTAGAGACTCTGCCGCTCTGATTGGTTGGTTTGCTACGAAGCAATACAGTAGGCAGAGGAATGTGGTTTTCTTCCACGGATTATCTGTCTCATGTAGCGCTGTGTGAATATAGTGACAGTTTCAGCAACAGTGAAATAAGTTATTTCTTATAAACGTCACCAACTGTAGCTGGAGTTCCACAGGGATCTGTGTTGGGGCCTGCACTGTTTGTTGTTTATATAAATGATTTACCAGATATGTTACAATCTCATGTGTATCTTTTTGCGGGCGATACTAAAATGTTTAGAATAGTTACTAAGGACACCGACACAGCACATCTTCAAGAAGATCTCCAGCATGAGTAACTGGTGTGTTATTGAAATTAAATTCAGAAAAGTGTAAACATTTACACACTGGGAAATCTAACAACAATAAAATGAATTATACTATTGGAGAACTGGTGGTCCAGCATGTTGATGAGGAAAAGGACATAGTTCACTTGAATTCCACACACATTTCAGAAAAAGTTAAAAAGGCAAACTCCATGCTGGCGATTACAAGAAGAACCTCTCAAAATGTATGTAGGGAAATATTTTTGCCATTATACAAATCCCTGGTGCAAGCTCGGTCTGGTGTCCTTATAAATTAAAATATATAGAAAAGATTGAGAAGGTTCAGAAGAGAGCTACTAAATTAGCCCCAGCCAGGTCTCAAAGAGATGTCATATGAAGAGAGGTTAAGAAAATTGCAACTACCAACTTTAGTGTACAGGAGACACAGAGGAGACATGATTGAGGTTTATAAGCTTGTTCATGGAATATATGATACCACGGTTGAGCCTGTTGTAAACTTTTGGTATCGTTGGTATGAGTTAAGAGGGAACTCCCTAGAATTATTCCCACTAAGGTGTTTTTCGGAAAAGAGAAAAAACTTTTTCACACTTGGTGCTTTAAAGGCATGGAACGAGCTCCCAGAGGAAATGGTGCGGGCTCCTTCAGTTAACTCTTTTAAACACAGGCTGGATAGATTCTGGTCAGCAAAGGCTGTTCTGTCTGATTATAGAGCTGATTTGTGATTATGAACTAATGTGATTTAACTAAGTGTATTTTGGTACTGTATTGTATGATTTTGTTTTGTGCGTGGAGTCTGGAGTGTGGAGAGGATTTATGTCCTGTACCAGAAATTTTCATTGAATTTCATAAAAAATTAAATCTCGAAAAGCTCGGATAAACGTTGAGGAGATCCAAGGACCACTTTTACTTCACCCTGTTACGTCTTATCTCATCAAACTAAAACCCCTCCCTGATGACACATGAGCATGAAACGTGTTTATTTACTTTTAGTGAATTAGCCACGAGGCTAATTTATGCAATGTAAAATGTCATAGGCTTGTGCTAATAACATTAGCATGTTGTATGCGTTGTGTAGCCTGTAAGACAATTGTTTTATCGGCAAACCTTGTGAGTCACAATGGAACTGAATCTGAAACATAACCATTGTTAAATCCCGCTGTTGTCGATGGCTTCATATGTACACATGTAAAATGTCACAGGCTTGTGCTAATATCTTTGGCATGTCGTAGGATAATATGGATGTATTAACCATCAGAGGGAAAATGTGTCGAGCACAGAAACCCCACCGCCTGTTAGCATTTTGGAGGTGTAACTGCAGAGCGACACAGACACACCACCAGCATGGAGGGCACTGGCGTAAGCTACGACTATACTACGACTATAAATCCACCGTAATCTCAGAGATTGTATGTGACCACAGAGAAACTTCCTCAGCAGATAAAAGTGAAAACAACCAGACGTCGTTCTGCGTCAGTGGAGATCAACAACATCACTGTCTAACAGCAAAAACACAGAGAATTTAAGTCACATTGTCGTGACTGTTAATACAGAGTGGTGCCAAAACTGTGACAGCTGAAACACACACACACACACACACACACACACACACACACACACACTCTTTATAGCAATGAAGTCATCCTCAGCAGCCAATCAGAGCGAGCCGTTCAGCACATGTCGAGCAGGTTTAAAAGCTGTAAATTCTTCACGTGTGATGTCTGCTGTGTTCTGGAGCCAGACTGTGATATCATCCATCAGGGTTGCTAGGAGACACTCGTGTTATTGAAACCTTTATCGTCAACATCAGAAGAGTTTCTTTGTTTTGTGTCAGAGCTGATGAACCACAGAGTTTTTTTACCTGCAACTTCACTGTCTGAAATCTGAGTATTTATTTTATTACATACTGCAGAGCGTCTCACCTCATACTGTGTGTGAGTTAAACTGAAAACAACTTTGTTTTGGGGTTTGTTCATTCACACGAGCCAAACAGATCCAGGATGTGTTATATATAAATTCGTATGTATGTATTAGTAGGTTTTATATATAAAATCATATCTTAAACTCATTTCTGGCCTTTCAGATATGCATATTTTCAATGAGCAATCGAGCTCAAACAATTTGTCAATCGATTAATTAGTCGAGGAATAGAATTTGTTCATTTCTTTTCAATTTAAAGTAATTATTTTTCAAGCAAAGATGTTTCTGGTTTCAGCTTGTTGAGATCTCTTGCTGCTCCTTGTCTCATTTATGTGATAAAATAAACCAAATATCTTTGGGTTTTCAATTTTAAGGTGTCACCTGTGGCTTTGTTGACTCATAATAAATATTATATAATATATAAAAATAATCGGTGGTTGCAGGTCTGATTCTGTTCTTGATTTCTAAAACAAAACCTTGATGAAAATTTTAGATAATTTGGTCTTATTTTGCATTAATTTAATGGACACATCTGTGAAGAATAAATCATTACTCACAATTATGATTTGGCGAAGGGAAAATTACTTTATGGGAAATTGGAGAGAAAGGAAAAACAGATAAAAAAAGATAAAACTTAATAATCTCGTGGGACATTGTTGTGCAAATAAACAAAATGTAACTGATAAAGATCAAATGTTGGAAATCACAGAAATATAAACAGTGAAAACATGTCACAAGCGTTCGACAGATGAACGTAAGCATCATTCTCTTCTTCTCTCAGAGTTTTCCGGCGCAGGCGGCGGCCCCGCGGCTCTCTGGCTCGCCTGCTGAGCGACGTGACGGAGAGCTGCCAGTCATGGCTGGATGAGAAAGTCTTCAGAGGCGTGTTCGGGACAGGACTGAACCAAAACCAGACCTGGGACCAAGAGCTGGACCAAGACAGAGACCAGGACTGGACCAGGACCAGCAAGGAGGGCCCGACCATGTTGGACGAGTCAACCTGGTCTGGGTTTAACACCACCGAGCTGGACGACAGCTGCAGCTTCACTTACGGTGGGTGACGGAGGGAGGTCTCAGTTCTCAGCTGAGTTTATATTTGAAGGTTGCACATTTTCAGATATCTGTCTAAGAGATATCCACCTCAACACGATGATCGGTTTTCATCAAGACTTATTTATTTTCCTATGCTGTGAGCGCCACAAACTAAAACTGGGGGCGTGTCGACTGACATCTGCTACTTGTAATACGCTGATTATGGAAGAGTACACCATGCAGCCCCTTTTCAAAAGATTTGAACTATCCCTTTATCCTCTTCAATTCTTCTTCTACCTCACAAAAAAAGCCTTCCAGTGGTTCCAGGTAGACGTTTAAAATTATCCTAAAGTGTTTTTAAACAGTAATTCGTGTTACTAAATATATTTTTGTCTGGTTTTCTCTTTCAGACCCAACTGAGATCCCGCCCCCTCCCGACAAAGTGGCCCCGCCCCAGAAGCTGCTCGTCCAGGAGGAGATTTGTTCAGAGATCTGTCAATCAAAGGAGCGGTTCACCCAGTCGCTGGGCGGCCTCTCTGAAGTCCCGCCTCCCTCGCCCTTCTACGCCAACAGCTGCTGTCAGGCCTCACCTGAGCACACAGGTGAGCTGCTGCACGTTTTATTTATTCGTTTATTAGTGTTTTATATTCTGAGTTTTATTTCAGAGGCTTCTCTTCTCTGACGGGATAGTTTCTCATCATTAAATATTCTTAACAAAATACAAATCACACAACTTTAATCAAAGCACATTTTAAAATGCACGTTAGCACCAACATTAGTGCATAAAAAATACAGAAGTTGTAGAATTTGGACAAAGTATTTTTTGTTGTCAGTGTCTGGCTGAAATAAAAAAGGTGGTAAATTTACAGATTTTCAGCCACAGATTTCACAGAGGACGTCTGAGATGTTGATTTGCTTGTTGCCCAAAGTTTTTATTTTCACAACTTAAGTAATATTTTATTTAATGTTTCTTTCCGACTGTTGGCTGATGGAGTTGTTTGCATTTGTGTTTCAGGGTTAAGCATGAAGGCTCTGCTCCTTTTCATCTTCACCATCTTCATCTTCACTGCTCTCTACTCAGGGTAAAACTTTTATTTCCAAACATCAGTTATTAATCAGTGAAACAGATCATGTGTATAAATATTATATATTAACTAAACAAACATGATAAGTTTGGTGGACGTGTCCTTCAGCAAAGGCCCTGGCTGAGTGTGATGAGACACCTGTCGGTCAGCTCAGACTCATGAAGTTCATTGATTTGGTGTTTCTAGAAAGAAGTTTTCCTTTTCACTTTAATACAGTTCCAGTTTGCTTGGAGCCTCTAGTGGCCATCAGGGGAACTGCACACACGTTGTTAATTGTTGTTGTTTACCCCACATGTTCACAGGCAGGATGTGACAATGAACTGTGCATTGTGTTTCTGACTCTGTTCTTCTCTGTAGGTGTCTTATGTGGAGCGCGACCTTGGCGTTGACCGTGTTCATGATGGTCACAACATTTATGCGTAAGTATCACAAACACTGAGACCAGACGCATTACTGTACGTCAGACATTTTGGATCTGTTTTCTTCCTGAGACATGAAAACCTGCAGTGAAACATTTGTTTTATATCATACATTATTTTAATAGTTTTTATGCCTCCAGCCTCTGGAGGTTGTTATGTTTCGGGTTGTCCGTCCCTCTGTCCATCCATTCCATTCTTGTGAATGAGACATCCCTAGAGCACTTTAGATCAGCACAAACCTCGACTTGGACTCAAGGATGAACTGATGAGACTTTAATGGTCAAAGGTCAAGGTCACTGTGACCTCGTGTTTGTCTCATTCTCATGAATGTAACAGCTCAAACACACCTTGAGGGAGTTTCCTCAAATTAGGCACAAACATCCATTTGAACTGAAGGATGAACTAAGCGGTCAGAGGTCAAGGTCACATTAACCTTGTGTTTATCTTAATTTTGTGAACACGGTATCTCAAGAACACCAAAGATGAACTGATTCAGATTTTGGTGGTCAAAGGTCAAGGTTACTGTGACCTCGTGTTTGTCTCATTCTTGTGAACATGAAATCTCAAGAACACCTTGAGGGAATTTCCTCAGATTTGGCACAAATGTCCACTTGGACTCAACGATGAACTGAATAGATTTTGGTAGCCAAAGGTCAAGGTCACTGTGACCTCACAAAACGTGTTTTTGGTCAAAACTCAAGAATTCATACACTAATTATATGTTTTAGAATCTGTAGCTTCTTCGCAGCAACATCTGTTGTCTATATTAAGCACTGACAACTGTCATGGCTACATATGAGTTTTAAGAGACATGGCTGTAAACTGTAACTGCAACTTGAAATTAAATTAATTAAATTTGCTTGTTTTACAGACTTTTTGCGCCTTAACAAGACTTAATTTGGGAGAAACAAAATACTTGTGATGTTTTGAAAATAACTAAATCAAAGACTTAGAATACGTAGACGATATATCCACAGCTTAAAGACAAAAAAAAATCATATATTGGTTTTAAAACATTTCTGATGATGCGGTCTCTTTCAGTCGTGACGAAGTCGGGGCCGATGGGCGAATGGAGGCGGGCGAAGACGGAGGTGAGTCCCAAATCAAACATGCCTCTCTTATTTCTGTCAACCCGCAGTGAAGAGACAACAATAACTAATCTGATGATTCTGTTTTTCAGGATATCACATCAAGAAATGAGTAAAAGAAGCGTCAGGAGACAGTTTCCAAAGTCTGTGATGTGAAACTTGAAGAGTGGCAGAAAAGGTCTGAAGGGACTCGGCAGAAATCTTTTGTATTTCACTAACTGTTTGCATGTAAGTTGCACTTAAAGTTATCCTGAGCTCCGGAAAACATTTTACAGCAACACCTGCTTGATGCTTCGACTGAAAATGAAATCTTTTTGAATGTAAATTTTTATTTAAATATGTTTTCTGCGCTGAAATGCGTCGACCAAAAGGGCTGAAGTTTTTGAACTGTTTGAAATTAAATCAAAGCCGACACATCTTAAACATTTAACCTTGAAGTCCAATGCAAAACGCTGGGAAAATCAACATGGTGGTGCATCCAGGTAGTCCTCTGTGTTGGATGCTGTGACCATGAAACTTTTTACCAACATCATGTTTGGATTTTCCCGGAGTGTAAAAGCTGAATCAGGCAGTATGTTTGCTGTTAAAAAGCTGAAGGAGCTCATTAACGTGGTGACACAAGTTACTGTAGCTTAGCTATAAAACATTAAAAAAAAAAGTATCCATATAAAATATAAAACATCCAGATGTACATGATGTATTTTTGAAACACTGTAAGTGTATCTTTTATTGTCAATAGTTGAACTTGGCTTTTTTGGGCTGTCCAAAGTGACCAAATGTCAGACTGAACTCGTCTGAAGAACAAATTCAGGTCCATCAGCAGTGATTCAAAACAAGAGCTGTGACTTTTTCTAAAAAAAAATTTTTTAAAAATGCACAACACCTGAAGTTCTAGTTCATCTACCTGGGAGTATTAACCACAGGAAGTGCCGTTTTTTTTCCTGAAGAAACTGAATGAAGAGTTTTACTCCAAAATGTAATTAAGAAAAGATCCATACATAGAATAATGATGAAATAAAGCATGCTGGTCCTGGTGCATTAAAGCAACACTAGCTCAGATTTTATTGTGAAAATCTACATTTTGTAAGGCTGCCCCCTGACAGTCGACCAAATGTTAGTCGACCAGAAAGGTCAAGGCAAGATTTCATTGGTCGCTTAGTTGCAGAAAAAACAAACAAACGTGAAACTCTTTCAGGAGCTGCACCTTGTCAAAATAAATCCAAACCTATATGACTGCATGTGGGACTTGGATGTGAAAGGACAGAGACAGGAAGTGTCCACGCTCAGTAGGTTAATTTCCAGGGCTGGTACCTGCGGTTATTCCACAGGCTAGTTAATAACATGTCGGGCAGGAAATCCAAAGTGTGGGATCATTTTGAGAAGGTGAAGGACGAACCCAAGGTGATATGTAAACTCATCTTCATTGGTCGACTACAAACATGACGTAACATCTGATCATGTTCAGACAGAGTTGTTCTCTGCAGCATTTTGGAGTAAAACTCTTCAGCTGTTAAAGTGCCTTTTATATCAGCCAGCAGTGCAGAAATACAGAATAATACAGGGAAGTGTTTGATTCAAACCTAAAATGCTGCTCAAACATTAAACAGACCTGCTGCAGTGTTACAGGGAGATCGTTCTGATGGAGGAACTCACTAAAGGATTGCGCGGCCGCTATACCTGCACAAGCAAGACAAAAAGAAACCGAGTCATCTTCAAAGCACTTGCACAGAGTAACGTGCACCTCTAACTGTACTGCCGAGCAAATAGCATCTCAGTGCTCATGTGCTACTTGCACATATTTCAGTGACATAATATGCATACATCCCCTTTCTATGTTAACGAGTCCAATTCACAAAGATCTGCGCTAAGTATCAGCACAGCTACAGTGAAGTGTCCTCAGAGAGTTGGTGGTAACTGAAGCGTATTTTAGGGGGTTTGACGCTCAGACTGCCTTTAGTTTTGAGGAATGCTTCTGCACCTTGTCGGTCAGAACATTGAGCTCACTTCTCTTTTTCTCTCGCCGTTCACCTGCCTGCTGTGTTCTTGGTGCAAAAGCAACATGTGAACTTTACCTCATGGATAATTACAATCAGATGCATAAGAAGGCAAATTTCACTCAGCTGCAAAACTTTATGGGTGTGTTTGTTTTTGCTGTATTATCAGTGCAGTGTCTGTTGTGAATTGGACCTTGAGGCAGGGCAGATAGTGGTGGCAAGAGATGCGCTATCCATGGTGCGATCAGCAGCCGCAGTCCATTCTTTGTGAATTCACCCCTCTGTGTTTGATTTAACCTGCAGGGTGAAGCAGGTGGGTGGAGGTTTACTGTGTTAGGAACGTTTCAGATCTACAAGAAAGAAAACGTTTTCTAATATATTTGGCTGATCACACATGGAGTTGTTTTCTGAGGACAATCTCATGCCGGAAAAAATTACTGTGAGAAAAAATACTAATAATAAAACACTTTTTCAGCAACAACAAACTTCTTATTTCAGTTTAACCTGCAGTTGCTGTGTTGAACAGACACTGCTGGAATATTTAACAAGAATAAAGCTGCAAAGTGAGTGAAGCCACAGGTCCTGGAAACATCTTATAATATCAATCAACATTGACACGTCATACTTTTAACCTCCTGAAACCCCAACTTTTGTTCAGTAGGCATTTTATTAGTGGTTTAATGCACGATTAAACTATGAACATTATTTCGTATAAATAAACTACTTTCAACGATAAAATCTGATCAGGTTTTGTCCACGCTTGTGTCAGGATCGGCTGCAGATGGACTTGGCAGAGATGGCTGCCATCTTGTCTTTATATAGAGTAGTGTATTGTGGTCTTACCAGCACTAGATGGTGCTTTAAAGTGTCCACAAACGGGACAGCAGGTCCAACTTCAGCAGAATTAAGTATAAAGTGCAGCAAACCCAAAATGTGATGTCCTCACATGAGGACGCAGGGTTGCAGGAGATTAAAGGAATATTTCACCATTTTTGGAAACGCACTAAATTCTCCTTTTGCTGAAGGTTAAATGTTCAGATGAATATTCCTCCAAAGCCTGTCGAGCTGAAGTCAGGGCATGGTTAGCTTAGCTTAGCTTAGTGTAGCTAGCTGGAAACCAGACAGTTTGTTAGTTAAACTGATGCTCATCATAAAATAGTCCCACCACATGACTCCCTCGGAAACCACAAAGTATTGTTTTAAACATTCCTATTTAAACAACTAAGACACGACATGTTAATATCTGAGTTTCGAGGTGCTGATATGTGTCAGTTTGTAAATTTGAGCCAAATCGGAATCAGTCAGGAACAAAACTGCTGAAATGATCTAAACTACTTCGAGTTTGTCAAACAAGTTCTACAAACCTCAACATGAAACCATCTCACCACATCGACTGGTGCTTGTATGAGAAGTTCTGCAGCTTTAAAAATCAGTCCACTCTGCCAGAAATCCTGACGGGCTCAGAGGGGATTTTATGAGCGCCTTGTTGTCACTGTACATGCGTCAGTGGCAGTTTTAAAGTCCATGTGTGAACTCAGCCTTGCCAAATTTTCTGACAACAGGGAGAAACTCCACCCAGCTGGCATCACAGGCAGGAAAAATATCAACTCCAGTCAGGTCTGCGTCTATGTGAAGGTTTTCTTCACACGTATTTCACTCTTATGTTAAAACAGGGACTTTCTGAGCAATAATTCCAGAAAATGGGAGAAACTCAACTTTGAGCTGTGTTGAGTTTGAACAGTGAGCAGGGAGAAACACTTTGGGATCAGGAAGAGAATCTTTAACGTCACATTCAAAAGTATATGGATATATTTAACAGCTTTAAAATCAATTAAAAAAAACAAACATGTCTGATCTCTGAAAATGCCATATCAATACAAACAGTTTGTATTGATCAGTTATCGCTCTGTGATTGCTGTCGGAGGAAAAAAGATTCAAATGTTTTCATCAGGAAAAGATGAAATGTGGCAGGAAGGAAGCTGGGACTAAGAAATGTAAAGAAAAACTGTGAAGTACTGTCCGGCTTTATAAGGTTTTGACTTTATAAAGTTTTTCAAATTCAATCATGTTTGGACCTCAAATAACGCCAAGACTTTTAGCAAACCTGAAGCAGGAAGAGATGAGCTGTGCAGCACAAATCAACTCTTTCTGAGTGAAATGTAAATGTTTTAAATGTGTGTTTTTGCAATGTATCCTCATAGAACGGTTCGTATGATAGTCTACGCAGTAGCGCCCCATGAATGACCCTACGTCCTTAACCTAAAGTCACGCAATTATTGTAAAGTTACTGAGGTTGGGTTTAGGAAAAGAACCATGGTGAGGACCTACATTAAAGTGACCCAAAGTTCACACAGTTGGGAACATGCATCTCCTGGGGAAAGTCCAAGGTTTTGTAACCCGTCTACCACCAAAATCTGCCTCCTTACAAATGCTCGGGACTGCTTCCTTGTTTACTGCCATCAGCACATTGGTCACGTGATTGCAGTCTTTCAAAATACGTAGGTTACACACGAACACTGGCTCATGACTGCTTGGGAAATGTACGAATCTGGGTGCATTACTTTTCGTAGGAAAACATACGAACAGTTTATATGAACAGCCTGGCTTTTGTGAACTGAACCTTTGTGACCAGAGACGTCTGATCTTTAGTTCTTCATGTTCCAGATCGTCTGAATGAATTAGCCTCAATAAACATAATAATGATAAGGATGCCATGTTTATGTCATATAGGAATTACCACTTCAAGACTGAAGTAAATTTTGTTCACGCCAACATCGGAGTTGAAATCACGATTGTCCTGGAAGCTCCGATATTTATGTCTTGGCGCTAAATTATACCGAAGTGCCTGAATGCCTCACACCAACCAAAGTCTGCTGTAAAGGTAATTAAACCAAGAATTATTGGATGTAGTGACCATTTTCTGTTGATGTGAACGATCGCAAGTCGGAAACACAGGAATCTTTTCCACGGCTGTCGTCCATCTTATCGGACGTACGCGTGGCATCAGATCTGTAACATGAAGGGTTAATGTCCGGTCACACCAGACAGTATATCATGGGTCTGTGTTCACCAAAGTTAAACTCAATGAGTGAAAAAAATTGTGGATTTACTTCTCTTAAGATAATCTGCTAACTGTAGCTATGCCATAAAAGAAATGTAAAACCTACCCTTTAAATGCTGGTGTGGCCGCGCCTTTAAAGGTCAGACGTCTCTTATTGTGTGAATCAGAAGTTTCTGAATCGTCTGATGTGTTTTTATTCACTCAAAGTGCCAAAATTGTAGAAATCTGACGATTCAGGGAATGGAATACAAAAATGTTTCTATATTACTGATATAATTAATACAGCTCTGCATGACTTATTACTTTGCATTTAAAGCTGCATTTATTCATATTTTTTAAATGCACAATGGATCAAATTATGCTGTAAATGAACTCTGCAGCTCTGAGAAGCTTTTAAGCCTCTTTTAGCTCCTAGTTTTGTTTTTATGGCTGAAAATATGAGCCAAACATTTCCCTCTGAAGGTGGTGGAGACCAAAGCAGAGCTATAAAGAGAGTAAATAGTGGATTTGGACACAAACACAGCGATGGGATGCTCTTGTTGCTGGGTGTTCAAAAACATGCTCGTTCTCCTGCCCCCTGGTGGCCAAAAACATTTTGATGCAGCTTGAAATGATCAAAGTTAAATGTGGATCAAGTTTGTCTTTTTTTCATTTATATGATAGACTTTTATGAGGTGTTGTAAAATATTGAATTTCCTGCAACAGACGTAAAGTTTCTGTGATGAAAACTCATTTAATATGAATTTTCTTGGGTGAGTCAAACCTTTAGATGAGCTCCAGTTTGTGACATAATGCAGCTACTATTCCTGGTGTTGTACATACTGTGTACTGTAGATATATTCCATTGACTGCACATGTTTCCAAAGGTGGAAATGTGATACTCTGCTTGTGACGCACTTACTATACCTGTTAATTTTTATTATTCCACTGTACTGTATTAATGTTGTTAAAGTCTGAAAACCGTAAAATTAAACCTCGAATGACGCACAAGCTAGATTTTAATTTGAAACAGACAAGAAGAATATTGTTGGCCAAAATGAAAAAATGATGTATAAATCAATGTGACCAGTTTGCTTCCAAAATGCTTCCCACACAGTGTTGATCACTGTGATTTAATCCCTGACTCGTCTAAATTCACAAACAGCAGTTCAGTGATTTGGATGATGAGTAGTTGCCCTTTTTGTCCTGTCAATGGCGCTGCGTTTGGAGGTTTCATTTTTACAGTATTTTGCATTTGTCATTTATTTGCCAGTTTCAGTGAAAGCGTTTTATGGAAAGTGAAAATGTTTATCATCCATTAAATCCTGTTTGAAAGACAAAAGGTGTATTTCTGTTCAGTGGAGCTGTGACCTGCAAGTTTCTCTGTGTTTCAGCGTGATACGTTTTTCTCCAGAACAAATAAAAATCACTTTACAGGTGCAGCTGACTGATGAAGAAATTCATCCTGTTTCAGCTGGTTGAAGTGAAATAAAAAACAGGATGTTTCTCATGGTTGTTTTGTTATTAACACTGAAGCTCAGAGCTCTCAAACTCAAATGTTTTTCATCAAATAAATGTTAACCAGTTACACCCCTGATGCTTGAGACTGTAGTTAGGTAGGTAGTTACCACGGGCCCCAGTGCACGCTATTGTGACGGACCCTAGTGCAAGCCAGCTACTAGTTATAAGGTGCGCACACACACACACACACACACACACACACGCCACTGGCAACTGTTAATAAAAAAAGGAGGCCAAAGGAATCTGATTTAGGGAGCTTTGTTACTTTCCCCCCGTTGGTTTCTCTCTTTTGCTGCTTCTCTGTTTAAAAGGCACGATTGATGATTTTTGTCATTTCTGTGTAATGAAAAGTGAATGCTGGCTCAGTCCGAAAGAGGACAAAGACAGGAAAACGTCATTTAAACTAAAATAATTAATCTCGCAAACTACAATATGAGATCTCCACAGTGTAATGGCAGTAAAACAAACTCTTTAGGAAACTAACACAACACCCAGAAGTGTGTAAACCTCCATCCAAGACTCTACATTTGTTATTTAATAAATTTTACATCCACATGTGCACTTGGTGACAGTCTACATACAGCCTACATGTGCAATAGTTTGGAGGAAAATGGTGGATGAGAATGTTCAGTGCTCACAATGAGGCCTCTTTAAGAATAATTTCACTGCTGGAAAGTCGGTCTTTTCATAAAACTAGGATGTCTATGCAGCAGAAAGACTCAAATACTTTTGAAATTGGGGCTGTATGAAAAGAGAAAACAGGGGAAAGGGCTGTGGCATTTGCGTTGACTCAAGAGGTGGAACAACTACAACTACCAGAATGCATTGTGCCGCATTGGCCCAGTAAGCACTTCCTGTTCCAACAAGAAACAATATGGCGGGTAAGCTAAAACTATTTCTTCAAACTTTGAGTCAATAAATAGAAAATGAAGTAACAGAATCCTGGTTTATATTTTATCAGCGCTGCTCAGTTTTATCATGTATTAGTTTTTATGCCTCCATTTTTATAATACAGGAAACAGTATGTCACCTGCATCTCTTTCACATCTCTCTCCTGTATTACAGCTAAACAGCACACTAACATATATTTGCTGTTAGCATCTGTTATTGTAGGCTGTCTGTATTTAATAATGATATTTAATAACATTCAGAAGGGCTGACGTTAGCCAGCTCCATAATGTTTCCAATATAAACAGGAGGTGGTGCATATCGCCAAATTATCATAAATCTGGACCTTCATCACTTACTGGTACTTGTTCATTTATTTGTCAGTGGACGTAGTTAACAATTGTACATTGTTTTGGTAATGTTAGCCAGCAGACACCCTACAATGATTTTGAGATAAGAACCATAAATGGTAGTAAGAATTAATCCTTGTGAAGGTAAAAGAAACAGGAAGCTGCGGTTTTAGTGAATGACATCAAATGTTAGAGCTTAATCATTGTTCTGACTTACTAGTCCATACCCATTGAGTGCAGTTACCCATATACAGTTTCACATGGTGTGTGTTTGGGATACAGGTCATAGGAAATTGCAGATTAAATAGTCAACTGAACCCATTAAGAAGAGCAATGTATTCAGACAGAATGTTTGTGAAGTTGATAGTACGATTGCTTTATTGAAAGTACAGTAGTACCATTGCCAATAGTGGGATAGTTAGTGGGCTAAAACTGTACATTAGTAGTTGAGGTAGCACGTTGAAAGGCAGATAGTTAAAGTGTTTATATGTTGTATTGACTTCAAAGTGGGGCGCACTGGTAATTCACATGGGAAAGGTGCGGCTAGCCCTTGTTGCAGCAGCATACCATACCATGACTTAGTCATACCAAAAATTAGACAAAACACCAACATTGGTCCACAGGAGGAGCCACAGCGATCGGACGCATTTTAGCCATTTTGAAGCATTTTTCTGTTGTTATAGCGCCACCCAGTTGCCAATTAGAGTTAAATTTCTCCAGTCACCTTGAGGCGTCCTGTTCTACATATCTACCAAGTTTAGTAAAAATCCATATGGCGGTTAGGCCTAGATAAGAAATGAGCTCTCTAGCGCCCCCATTTTGTTTGATGGGGTCAATAATGGAGGGGTCCCCTCAGATTATGTGTGGTCATATGCCTACAAAGTTGCGTGGTGATGGGTGAAACCCTTGAGATGTTATACACCTTTATGTGATGAGCCACGCCCTCCGCAATATTCATTGCCTTATAGAAGCTCAGTTTTAGTAAGTTTTCCAACTTTTGCCAAGAGGGAACTTTAGATATTGGTCCCTAGATTATGTTCACCCAGTTTCATGCAGATCGCTCAAACTTCCTAGGAAGAGATCCATTTGAAGTGTTTTTCAAAAAATTCAAAATGGCGGAAAATCTATATAAGCGGAAGTTATGGGTTCTTGAGGCAAATGTGTTCCTCATGAGGAGAGGCATCTCTGTGCAAAGTTTCATGTCTCTACGACATACGGGGCATGAGATATGCCCATTCAAAGTTTGACATTTCAATCAGTTGCTATAGCGCCCCCCTTTGGCCAATTGATGTAATATTGCTTCATTGGCATCCTCCCATGACCCTCTACCACTGTGCCAAATTTCACATGGATTGACCAAGTCAGTGAGGAGAAAAACGTGGAACAGACACACCCACACAGAGTTTTCGTCATTATATGTTAAGATGTGTGTGCTAGCTTATTACACAGGCTAACATAAGAAGTCCAGCATTAGTTGGAATCTAAATCACTGAGGGAAATTGCAAGGCATTGTAGCACAAGGTCAAGTCCTACTTTGGCAGATATTTACTTAATGTTAACTCCTGAGTCCAGTCGTAATAAGATGACATGACACCGTGACTTCTCCTCTTTTTAACCCCCTCAACAGAAATGCAGAGGTACAATCTGTAGTTTGAGCAGCAGCCCCAGAGCCAGCGGAAAATCTGCCCGTTTGCTACTGACATCGTTGATACAAAGCTGGTTGAAAATCAGCAAAGTATCCCTTTAAACATCTTGGATTTCAGCCTTAAACTAGAGATATTTTTTTTTTAAACAAATGTGAAAAGGTGTTAATTGTGACGATGAACAAAGCAACTTTTCTGCTCACAGTTGCTTTCAGATAATTATTGCTCATGAATTTTCCGAGACCCACCAAACTGCTTTTATTACAAAATGACATGATAATCATAAAAAACAAACATCCATGACAGTATCACAAAATGTAAACATGACAATTCTGCTTCCTCTTAATTCACCTCACAACATTTCAACAACTGATGGAGAGAAACGACTGGACAAACAGCTGCTGGTTGCAGAATTAACTGTTCAGACAAACATGCAGATCTGTCTTCAAAAACGGGAATCATCCAAAATAATGCTTAAAGAAGACAAAAACAGATTGTGAATTTCAGCTGCTTCTGCTTTTTAATTTTTGAACTGTTTGGTACTATAGAACCACTGCCTGGTGAACTGATGTGTTGAAGCTTGCTGACGGTGCATCTCTGGCAGCCTGTAGGTTTTCACCACATCTACAGACTCCACCCACTGATGTAGAAGACAGGAAATGATCAGTGAAAACACCTGCTGAGCTGAGCAGTTCAAATGAAACCCTGCAAACACTCCTAATGAGGTGAGTAAATATTCTCAGCACATAAACCTTCTGAAAACCTTTAAAATGTAGAATAAGATCAACTTGTGTTGGGCGAGATAGGCTCATCCCAGAACAGTAAAGTCTGCGGGTCCAAAAGAACCACAAGAGGAACCTGAAATCACTTCATCTGAATCTGACAATTTATAAGTGAGCTTCTGAGGCAACTTGAAGGGTTACTCAAGTACAGAATGATGTAATGTGGCAGAGAAAAGGTTTAAAATCATGACTACACATGGCATGAGCAAAGAGGAGGTGACAGAGGGACACTGTACAGGATATTTCCTCGACAACACGACACATGACGTCCTCCAAAATGTCCGCTCAACAATAGCTAAACACTGTTTTCCCTAAAACAGATTTAGAAAAAGGCAACACTTGTTATCGTGGCCCGACAGTATTAACCCCCATGAACACTTTGTGTGCACTGTATTAAAGCTAAAACAATTTCTCCATTTAAAATTTAAAAAATTTAAAAAATTAAGAGGCGACCAACTTGATAATGAAGTTGTTAAATCAGGAAACAAAAGGGGCAGATATTTGCTGCTTCCGCTTTCTTACTTGAGGATTTTCTAATGCTCTTTGTCATAATAAATTTAAAGCTGGAGCACAGGACTTTTACAAAGAAATGAACATCCGTTACATTCGAGCCAAATGAGTTGACACAATGCTGATGAAGCCCATCACTGCAGGGAAGGCTCTCTGTACTCGCAGTACAGCTACCAGTTATAAGGTACTTTTCCACACTGGCACACCTGAAGTCAACCAGCTGGATCTAAAGGGGGCAGGAAGGAGGGAGAGACCATCTCAACGGAGCAGCAGCAATGAGCATGAAGGAAGCTACGGCAGAAAGTCCTAAAAAGCATCCAAGAAAAGTTTAAGTGGATGCTTCAAGAATTACCACATGTGATTTGCATCCGCAAACCTGTGAAGCTGCAGTTTACATCCATGTCTGTCCAGACTCGTGTAGCCATGACAGTTGACAGTACTTCAAACATGGATGTTGCAGCAAAGAAGCTACGTATTCTTAAACGTGGATGCTTCACACACGCTTTGAGTCCAAGTGGACATTTGTGCCAAATATGGAAATTCCCTCCAGGTGTTCTTGAGATATCGTGTTCACAAAATTAAGACAAACACAAGGTCAACGTGACCTTGACCTCTGACCACTTAATTCTAATTAATATCCCTGAGTCCAAGTGGACGTTTGTGCCTAATTTGAGAAAAAACCCTCAAGGCTTTCTTGAGAAATTGCACTCACAAGAATGAGAGGGACGCAAGGTTACAGTGACATTTGACCTTCACCCACCAAATGAGTACATCTTTGAGTCCAAGTGGATGTTTGTGCCAAATTTGAAGAAGCTCTTCTCAACCAAGAGAGCAAAATCCAATCTGTTGCAAGCCGCCAGTTCCTGGGAGATGGCGGTTGACGTGGGAAGAAGGCTGCAGTTCCCGGAGGTGGTGCACACAACCCTCCGGCCAGACTTTGAGCTGTGGTCAAACAAAGACCAGAAGATCATTCTGGTCGAGCTAACAGTGCCATGGGAGGAAGGCTGCGAAGTGGCCCACCAGAGGAAGGCCTTGAAGTACCAGTCCTTAGTCCAGGATTGTAAGGACAAAGGTTGGCAGGCGTGGCTCTTCCCGGTGGAGATCGGATGCAGAGGTTTCCCAGCCAGGTCAGCATGGTGATTATTATCAGCTTTGGGCCTTTATGAAAGGAGCATAAAAACAAGCTGCTCGCAAGATGGGGGAGGAGGCTGAATGAGCCTCCTGCTGGATTTGGAGTAAGAGAGGAAGAACGCTGGAGGCTAGGAGCAGATAGGCAGTGATTTGGCCAAACACTGTCGGCCCTCCAACTAGAGTGTGTTGTGGTTGAGGGCCAAAACACACAGTGACATTTGTGTACCATCTGATGATATCTGCTCCTGGCCAAAAGCTACAGTTACCTTAGATAGGTAACAAAACAACGCACCTGCCTTAAGGCATTTCTGAGTTAATGCGTTCCCAACAATGGGACACACAGATGGATATACAATGTGAAAACATAATGCCTCCAGTCACAGCTATCGCCGATGCGGAGGCATAAAAGACACTTGGCGTTCAGAGGAAGGATTAAAGACAAAGATCTGAAGAGAGGCCTCCTTGGGCAGGAAGATGTGTTTGGTTACATACAGGCGTGCATCACAACCACACGTTAACAGTGTTTGTATGAAATTACTCCCATTGCCAAAACTCCCGTACTCCAGCTTTAATATCTCATGATTTAGACTGTGGGTTGGACAAAACAAAATGATCTGAAGACATCACCTTGGTCTCTTATGACTTGTGTTGGACATTTTTCACTTTCTGGATATTTTGTCAAAAAAATAACCAACAGATCAGAGAATCAGTCTGAAAATAATAATTTGTTGCAGCCTTATATTGGAAATGAACCCTGTCACCCGCAGGTTCCCATTAAGTCCAGAGCACACAGCTTTTGCTCAGACCCCAAACAATAGTCATCTGCAGGAGTACCACTTGGACCAGGGTGTCCGTTTGTTGTCATTGGATTAAACACCACCTCATTTAGTAGTGCTTTAATCGTCTCTTAAAAGTAGATTTTGACACAGGCTTCCTCTACAGTGCTTTAGTTGATATCGGACTTTAGTGATCTGAACATTTACATAAAACTTTGCAAATCACCAAAACCAACTGACAAGCAGTGACTTTTGGGGCCCCCTGTGGCCCCGGGGCAGCTGCCTGCTTCGAATGGTTGTTAATACAATTTTGTGTTCATCTTTTTTTAGGCCTCACGCTGAAAGATAACTAAAATCACCACAATGACCAAAACATGAGGCGACTTTTTGTGTGGACACAAACACAGTGTGGTCAAGTTTTCAGAGAAGGAGCTCAGCTTGAACAGCTGTTCTCATCTGGGCCGTGGTGTTGTGTTTCCATGTGTTTGTTACTTTGCCCGCACATGAGGCTCCTGTGAGATATGACCTCATAATTCCCCCTCAGTCACTGAAACGTTGGAGCAAATCGTTTCTCCCCAGCGTGCACGGTCACGTGGCGGCGCAAGTGGCTGCCAGAGATGAAAGTTTTGCCGCAGTAAGAACACCTGAACTGTTTGCAGTCTGTGTGGACGGTCATGTGGACCTTCAGGGATCCTGACTGGGCGAAGCGTTTCCCACAGTGGACACAGCCGTAGCGCTTCTCTCCGGTGTGGACGCTCTGGTGGCGCTTCAAGTTGCTGGAGTCAGAGAAGCGTTTGCCGCAGAGCGCGCAGACAAACGGCTTCTCTCCTGTGTGGACCCTCATGTGGGTCTTGAGGTTCTTCAGGCAGGCCAGAGTTTTACCGCAGCAGTTACAGACAAATGACTTCCCCCCGCCGTCCTCCCTGCTTTGGCTGGACGCCCTGCTGACACCATCCTGAGGTCTCCATCTGTCCCTTCTGATGAACGCATTGAGTCTTTCTGTCATCTCTTTCCTCACAGGAAGCTGAGGCTCGTCTGCGGGTAGCGGCGCCCTCTGCTGGTTGTTCTGGAAACCTGCAGGCTGCTGGTGCTCGGCTGCAGGCAGACTCACCTCTGTGATGGTGAAAGGGAAGCTGCTGCTGCTGCCTGAATCAGACGCAGCTGAAACACTCACGCTGGTGTTCAACACGTAGGAGCAGCCGGGATCCTCACTCAGAGGATTCTGGGTACTGAGGGAGCCATGTTGGAGCTGTGGCTCGTACATCAGACATTCATAACTGCTGGTTTCTGACCTCTGGCTGGTGTTCAGGGTTTTTTGCATGGACATGGAGGTGGAGCTGACTTCACCGCTCGCCCATGACCGAGACGAACCTCCACCTTCATCTGCTACTTCCTGTTTGGTCAGCGGAGGCGGGGCTTCTGTCTCTGTTGTCTGACCATCTGCAACATGGCAAAACTCTTCTGTTGAGAAAGAACAGAAGTCGCACCTTTAACAATATTTCAGGTGCACAAATCTGCAGATTTATACCAGTGAGTTGAGCTGCAGTTACATGTCAGAAGAGACGAATACTTTACTTGAACCACTTGAACCCGATCCTTTGAAATGATCAGATAAGTGTATGTTAAATGCACTTAACTTTACACCTTTAAAACTTTAGATCCGTGTGTTGCATTGTGGCAACTGGACAGTCTGTTCTGTTACATAACACTGAGCTGACTGGTACGCTTGCTTACCTGCAAATGTGCAGTGTTGAGAACAGTTAGTGAAGTTAGCCAGCCCTGTCAAAAATAAAGTGTCAGTTTACTAAAACTGTACTTACTGTCCTGCTCAGATTGGGACCAGGACTCATCATCATCCTCCACTTTGATCACTGCAGTCGTCACTTTGGTCGGCTCACCTGCAGCAGGCTGCAATCAGAGCACAGAGAGAATAAAGACCCGAGACAGAGAGGGAGAGGGAAGACTATAATCTGCAGCTGTGACGTCCTGCTAACATTCCGGCTCTACTCACCGTCCCCTGTGTGGTATCTTGTCCAGAGTCTGAGGACGGATCGGGGTCTCGGCACTGCAGAGTCTCCTGGTTGGACACTGTGGACCGCCTGGCCTCACCTGGAGGAGGTAAGTCATGATGACACTTTAGTTATGGATCATACAAAACAAACTGCTCATAATGCTAAAAACGTCTTTTAAAAATACCTCATTTATTGTATGACACTAATTCAACTAGTTTTTTATATTAACAGCCAAGCATGTACACAGCGCAGCCTACACTCATAGTATGTTGTACATACTGTAGTCTGGAATTGGGACAAAGAAAAATCTTAACTAAAGGTCCACTTGTTTTTTCCGAGCTTTCAATCACATCTCACTGTCTTCATCAGTGGATGAACTTTGGAAACTCTGAGTAGTACTGAGGAGGAGCAGTCTCCATGTCTACAGAGTGAACCTCGTCCTGTGTGGAATACCATAAGATGCAGCAGAAAGCTTTGGGAGAAAAAAGCAGTACGTGGACCTTAAAAACCTGGAACAGACACACAGACAGAGTTTTCATCATTATATAGTAAGATCCAGGTTTTGTAATTCCCCAAATCACAAATCGGGTAGCCGGAGCGGGAGGAGACCATGAGCCGATAAGACTCCTCTGCTGCCGTGGAGGAGGTCTGTGTGTGAAGAGAAGGAGTAGTGTCAGCAACTACAGGAGAAGCACCAGCAGGAGAAATAAAGATGTTTGCAGGTTTCTGATTGAAAACTGATCTTCTCTTGTTGCCTCTGTGCACACAGGCCCTCTTGGCTGAAAACCTATTGTGTTGTCTTTGACTTCTTGTTTATGTATTGTCTTATGTTGTGTTTGTTGATTAGGAGGGCGCTCCATTTAGTATTTGTAGCTATTCACTGACGGAGGTTCTGAATGTGCGTTGCTGAGGCATACTGTCAACTCTTAAACATTCGTAGCCCAGGGTCAAAGTAATATTGAGGCACACTGCACTGAACTAAATAACCTGCTGCAAAAAGCAGCACAGCCCAGCATATTAATCATGTAAATATTAGTAAATATCACTTAATGTGGGCCAGCTTTGATTATTGATGCATGTGATGATGTGTTCATAACCTTAATGTTACAGCTGGTAAAGGTGAAGCTAATTTGATTTACTGTAGATATTGCTATAGCTTAACCTGTATCATAATTTATTGACTGATACATACTTTGTATTAATATTTGTAATAGGCCCTTTTTACAGCAGACATGACATGACATAGTAGGAAGAGAAGAAGATCCTGTAAATCATTATAATGAGAAATGTTCAAATGTATCAAATAATGACGTAAAGTCATTATTTCATATCATCAGTTTGGGATGATAAAGTTTCATTATTCTGAGATATTTACACAGTATTATAAGAAAGTTTCCCATCATTTTGAGACACTAACACCTTATTTTAGTAAAGTCCCTCATTATTTTGATACACTAACACCTTATTTTAGTAAAGTCCCTCATTATTTTGAGACACTAACACCTTATTTTAGTAAAGTCCCTCATTAGTTTGAGACACTAACACCTTATTTTAGTAAAGTCCCTCATTATTTTGAGATATGAGCTCATCATTTTAAGGAAGTTTCTCATCAGACTGACCTACAGGATCTTTTTGTCATCTCACAGGCGGAAATGGGCTTCCGTACTGTCGCCTAGCGGCCTGTAACTTACGGTCTGAACGGTTACCTCCAGGTGCTCCGCTCCTCCTTGGCCCGTTGCCCAGGTGATGAGCAGGCAGCTGAGCACGCGCGCGGCTGCTCGCGAGCAGCAGCGCGTTGCCGCCTGCGGTGGCCGCTGCTCGCAGGGCGGACGCCCGCGCGGCTCGCAGCTCCATGAGCCGCAGTTTTCTCCGCAGCACCTCGTTCTCTTTGCGGCTCCGCGAGATCTCCAGCTGCAGCACCGAGTAGCCGCTGTCCACGAGCTCGCAGATCTCCGCCACCGCCGTGTTGGCCAGCACCTCCATGATGGAGGCGAGCTGCGCGTGGAAGGCAGCGGCCGGAGACATGATTTTAATAACCCTCCGCGTGCGTGTGTTGAAACAGAACAATCCAGATTACTGGCACGAGGCAGGTTACAAAACAGAGAAACGCACGCGCCCTCTGCCTTTATCTGAAAGCAGAATCCCACCTGATGTAAACAGTGTCGAGAAAACCAGGAAGTGATGCGGGGGTAGAAATGACTAGAGACGACCCACAGTGCGCATGTGCAAAGTATCATTTTACATTATTCTCAAATATATTCAGTATGACAGCAATGCGCATGTGCACATCCATGGACCCAAGAAAACCCTTTTTATTTTACATCTGTATCTGAAGCTCTTAAATCCAGTGTGACCTCGAACACACCTTTATATAAAGCATCTCAAGGTCAAAACTCACAATACTCCCAGTGTCGATTATCTTCTGGTCTCTATAAAACCAGTGGTCATGTTACTTTTTCTTGTCAGAGCAGCAGTCCAAAACTCCCCAAAGTTTAATAACTCACTACAAGGGCTGAAACTTCATGCATTCACTTCATAAAAAAAGAAATTGCCCTGTTTTCTGCATTTACAATATTATTAATTAATAATAATTCAGTTCAAATAAACACAAGAAGTTTGAATAATAAATAATTTTGGGCTTGTTTTTCAGAATTAGCAAAATAATAATCTCATTAATTCAGAAAAAAATAATTTTGTTTCTCAAATGCGTTATGTCTCTGTATTATTATTATTAGGCTATGAAATTTATTGTAAAATTTGTTGAAGATTATTTTTCTGTCAATTCTTCAAATATTCAACTAATTGTTTCAGTGCTGCTAAATTCTCCTCTGGAACCAGAAAATCATATGACATTTGGCATTTTGTGTCTTTGTAGTCGCTTTGTTTATCTTTGTAGTTGTTCTGTTTTTCTTTGTGTTGTTTTGCATCTCTTTAAAGTCTTTTGTGTCTCTTTGTATTTTCTATTTTTGCATCTCTTTGTTGTCACTTTGTTTCTCTTTGCAGTTGTTTTGTGTCTGTGTTCCTTTGTGTCTCTTTGTTGTCGTTTTGCATATTTTATATCCTTTTGCATCTCTTCAGTATCCTCTTGTCTCTCTTTTGTATTTTTTTTTGCATCTCTCTGTAGTCATTTGCCTCTTTGTAATTGTTTTGTGTCTTTGTAGTTGTTTTGTTTGTCTTTGTTGTTGTTTTGTGTGTCTTTGTAGTGGTTTTGCATCTCTTTGTCTTCATTTGCATCTTTGTTATCCTTTTGTGTCTCCTTGTAGTTTTGTGTGACTTTGTGTTTGCTTTTTGTGTCTCTGTGTTGTAGTTCTGCGTCTCTTTAAAGTATTTTTGTGTCTTTGTATTTTTTGTGTCTCTGCAGTCATTGGCGTCTTTGTAATCGTTTTGTCTTTGTTGTCGCTTGTGTCTCTTTGTTGTCGTTTTGCATATTTTGTATCCTTTTGCATCTCTTCAGTATCCTCTTGTGTCTCTTTTGTAGTTGTTTTGCATCTCTTCCAATTCTTTATTCTGTAGTCATTTGCCTCTTTGTAATCGTTTTGTGTCTTTGTAGCCGCTTTGTTTGTCTTTGTTGTTGTTTTGTGTGTCTTTGTAGTGGTTTTGCATCTCTTTAGCTTCATTTGCATCTTTGTTATCCTTTTGTGTCTCCTTGTAGTTTTGTGTCTCTTTGTTGTAGTTTTGCGTCTCTTTAAAGTCGTTTTGTGTCCTTGTATTTTTTGTGTCTCTTTGCAGTCATTGGTGTCTTTGTAATCGTTGTGTCTTTGTAGTCGCTTGTTTCTCTCTGCCTTCGTGTTAGTTTGGCGTCTCTTTGTAAACATTTTTTATCCCTTTATAGGCTAGTTGTTTTGTTTCTTTGTATTTTCTTTTTTGCGCCACTTTGTAGTTGTTTGTGTCTTTGTAGTCCTTTGGTGTCTCTTTGTAGTCACTTTGTTTCTCTCTGCAATTGTTTTTTGTGTCTTTGTTGTCAACTTGCATGTCTTTAAAATCTCTTTTTTGCATCTCTTTGTGGTAATTTGCCTCTTTGTCATGGTTTTGTGTCTCTTTGTTGTAGTTTTGCGTCTCTTTAAAGTCGTTTTGTGTCCTTGTATTTTTTGTGTCTCTTTGCAGTCATTGGTGTCTTTGTAATCATTGTGTCTTTGTAGTCGCTTGTTTCTCTCTGCCTTCGTGTTAGTTTGGCGTCTCTTTGTAAACATTTTTATCCCTTTATAGTTGTTTTGTTTCTTTGTATTTTCTTTTTTGCGCCACTTTGTAGTTGTTTGTGTCTTTGTAGTCCTTTGGTGTCTCTTTGTAGTCACTTTGTTTCTCTCTGCAATTGTTTTTTGTGTCTTTGTTGTCAACTTGCATGTCTTTAAAATCTCTTTTTTGCATCTCTTTGTGGTAATTTGCCTCTTTGTCATGGTTTTGTGTCTCTTTGTTGTAGTTTTGCGTCTCTTTAAAGTCGTTTTGTGTCCTTGTATTTTTTGTGTCTCTTTGCAGTCATTGGTGTCTTTGTAATCGTTGTGTCTTTGTAGTCGCTTATTTCTCTCTGCCTTCGTGTTAGTTTGGCGTCTCTTTTATTTCTCTCTGCCTTCGTGTTAGTTTGGCGTCTCTTTGTAAACATTTTTTATCCCTTTATAGGCTAGTTGTTTTGTTTCTTTGTATTTTCTTTTTTGCGCCACTTTGTAGTTGTTTGTGTCTTTGTAGTCCTTTTGTGTCTCTTTGTAGTCACTTTGTTTCTCTCTGCAATTGTTTTGTGTGTCTTTGTTGTCAACTTGCATGTCTTTAAAATCTCTTTTTTGCGTCTCTTTGTGGTAATTTGCCTCTTTGTCATGGTTTTGTGTGTCTTTGTGGCTGCTTTGTTTCTCTTTGCAGTTGTGTCTCTGTGTGTTTGTTTTGCATCTCTTCAAAGTCTTGTTTTTTTTTTTCATCTCTCTGGAGTCATTTGCCTCTTTGTTATCATTTTGTATCTCTTTGTAGTTGTTTTGTGTGTCCTTGTGGCTGTGTTGCGTTTCTGTGTGGGAATTTTATTTGTCATTATTGACTTTCCAACAGTAAATATTAACAGGCAGTTAGAGGCCCTCTAAACCTTTGGCCCCTGTGCCCGAGTCCAGTAAGCCAGGTAATTAATTAATCCATGATCCGACCCCTGGAAACAAGTTAGGTTTGTCCCAGCTGGACACACAGCCAACTGGTCTTTAAACTGGTTCGCAAATAAACTAAACATGAATGCACATGTGACACTAGTTTGTCTAATCAATGTGACCATTGTTGTCTTTCATCCTTCCATACGATGACAATCATGCTGTACGACCAGAGATGGAAAACAAATTGAAAGTTAAGTTTCACATTTAAGTTTCTTTAAAACAACAGTCTTTTATATGTTGTTATACACGGCTCCTGTTTGTTTCAGGGTTAACAGGATAAATATCTTGTTATATGTTTAAAAAAAAACTTTTTGATTTCTCTTTTGCAAGAACACACATCATTAAGATAAAGTTACTGCTACAGCTGATCTTGACTTCAGTGCTAATCATTGACGGCTACAGTTTCACAAATGACCTTAAATACCCTAAATTCCTTGTGTGACAAATCTGTCTTGATAAAAGGAAATAACTGATACAAAACACTTTTAAAGTTTGTTTTATTAACAAAGAATGACACAAACCTTATAAGACGGTGCTTTTGCTTTTTACACAACTATTAACCCTTTGTACCTGTACACTGTTACACCTGTAGACTTTATAACAGCAGAGACTGAGCTCAGTAAAGTTCCATTCCAAAATCAGGCACCTTTCATTTTTAGATTCTCCAATCTGCCAATTATATCCTCGATTAATTATTTGGTCTTTTCAGCATTAAAAATTGAAAAATTTCTTTAAGCCCAATGTGACGTCCTCAAATGTCATTTTAACTGAGCGACACCTACAGATATTCAGTGTACTATAAAGCTAACAAAAGAAAGTCAAACTTGAGAAGCAACAAACATCAAATGTTCAAATGCTTTAAAAATAACTTCAGTTAACAAAATAGTTGATTTGTTTTTTGTCAGCTGTTTAATAGACTAATTATTGCAGCTCAAAGTTAAACTCATTCTTTAAAAGAACATACTTTAAATCATCTAAAACCTTGAAACTCAATGTGTCTTTTGCACATTTGTAAAACTTATTATTTGTGAGTGTTAAATAACATTTCTTCCTTTTAAAACTGTGTATTTACAGAACAGAACATTTTGGAATGAGACCTGCACACATTCATTCACTCAGACGTTGGGATGGCATTTCTTCATGTGTAACTTGAGACTGTATTTGACGATGAAGCTCCTGGAGCAGAGCGTGCAGGCGTACGGCCGCTCTCCGGAGTGAACGCTCAGATGCGACTTTAGATGAGCCGACTGGGTGAACTTCTTGCCGCACTGGCTGCAGCTGAACGGCCTCTCGCCTGTGTGAATCCGCATGTGAACGTCCAGGTTCTGAGACGTGGCGTATGTCTTAGAGCAGATGGCGCATGCAAAGCGCTTCCCTCGGGCGCTCAGCTGCCCATGACTGAGCTGAGGTCGCCCCGACTGGTCCCTGTAGAGGCCGTAGTTCATCATGTCGGCATCGTCGTACTCAAATGCAGAGTTGCTGCTTTCAGAAAGCTGGCAGTCTGTGGAGGTCGAGCCTGTGACGCTGATCATCTTAAGCCCGAAAGCATCACTGTCCAGGTTTTCGTTTTGGTGAAACTGAGCATAACTCATCTGACTTTTCGACTGTTTGGTCCACGTCAGGCTGAGATCTAGTTCTGCTCTGTTTGTGGGGGACTCCATCAGAGCGCTGTTACCAAAATACGTTTGTCTGTTAGCACTCGGAGGGACCAGTGAGGACTCCTGGTGGACCAGCTGGACGTCCGCGTCCATCTGTGCAGAGTAGGAACAAACTGAGTCGCCAGCCTCCATCTCATCACCGCCAAGCTGGGTGGAGCAGCCCGGCTCGCTGCGAGGAGAGTCCAGAGTGTAGACGGTGACGCTCTTCTTCTGTGCCCCTGTGGTTTTCAGTGTAATTGGCTCAGAGGACGACCTCCTGTTGGCCTCCTCACCTGCCGGCCAGTGTCTCTTCGTACTCCGGCTGATGGGAGTCGAGGTGGCGGCCTCCCTGGCTGCAGCCGTCCCTCCATCAGCAGGTGCTGTGTTACCTGGAAGAAAAAACAAAATACAAAACCAAGCTGAAAACTGTGTTTCCAGTACGTTACATCCTGCTCACCTAGTTTTCACTTCACGTTTCGGATCTCGAAAATCAAACCAGATATTTATCACAGCAAAGAACTGGCAGTGTTTGGATGATCAAGTAACTCAACAAATATGGACTAACTTAACAAAGACAGATTGTGTTGAAAACAGGTTTTTCCTGTTCATGTAATCTAAACTAGTTTTTTTAATGAATGTTAACATTCACACACTGAGTTGAGCCACTGGTGCTGCAGTTTGTACGTGGCTGAAGTGTAATATGAAGGTGCAAATCTACTGCTATGTATTTACAGTTCATTTATATATGTTGTCTTTGTTTAATTATTATGGGCCTTTTTGTGTCTTTAATAAAGTCATAATTATTATGGTTATTATTATTATTGTTAATTCAACCTTTGATTCAAATACAGGACATTAATGCATGGCTGATCTGAAACAACACGTACTCTCACCGTTACAGGAAGCCAAACACTAACCACACATGTACAAAAAAGCCTCAGAGTATCTTTACTTTAGTCAGGTATGGTGTTTTCAGTGTACAGCGAAGAGCACACACTGTAACAAAACAAGATAATTATTCTTTAAATTCTTCTCAGTTGCAGACATGTTCCAACGCTGGTGTCCTGAGAGATTCACTGTCTTGGGTTTTATTTATTTTTTTCAGTTATTATCAGTCTCTAATTATTTTTGTGTCTTCCTGCCTCTCATTTCCTAGATCAGGGTTTTTTTTTTAGTCTAGAGGTTCTCTAAATATTTGGTAAATGTGATTTGTTTTCAGATTCTTAGAGCATTGTGCATCTTGAATTGATAACGAACACTTTTAAATTGTCGAACATATTTATTCTTTAAATGAAAAATGCATTAAAAAAAGCACTGCATTAAAAATACAGCGGGCTGCTGTGTTGTTGGACTGCAACTAACGATTATTTTCATTGTCAACTAATTATTTTTTTCGATTAGTCGACTAATCATTTTATCGAAAAATGTCGGTCTGTCTCTCCCAAACCCCAAAATGATGTCATCTAATGTCTTGTGTCATACTCACGGCAAAGGGTTTTAGTTCACCGTCATGGGAGAGTGTGTAAAGCTGCCACTATTTGAACGTAAGAAGCTGCAATAAGAGTGTTTTGGGGTGCTTTTATATGAAAAATGGCTCAAACCAATTTTAATAGTCGAATAGTCATCTATTTGTCAACTAATCGTTGCAGCCCTACTGTGTTGATGGAGGTTTGTTCCCACAGTTCAACTTGAGTAAACAGGTCAATGAGTTTTAAGGTTTATCTGACAAAGAAAACTGCACAGAGGTAAATGATAATATGAGACAGGACTTTACAACAGTAAATAAGAGGTGTTTTCACAAGTTAACACAACCATTTTATCCTCTGTCTTAATTGTGAGGTAAAAGTAGACAGTGATAGAAAGTGCAAAGTCATCAAACAGGTAGGGCTGTAGTCAACCAAAGAAAATCTTTGTCAACTAAAGTCGCACATAATCTTCAACTAATCGATTAGTCGTGGGGAAAAAAAATATCTGCAAGTTATTTTTACTTGTGCGGTGGTGTGTCTGTGTCACTCTGCAGTTACACCTCCAAAACACTAGTCAGCGTTGGAGGACTGTGTTAAGTACAGTCCAAACTTTAGTTATAATTAATTAATTGATTCAAAACACACATTAAACACACATTAAACATGTCTGAATAGAGACAATTTCAAACACAAGTACGCAAATACATTAAACATGTCTGAATAGAGACAATTTCAAACACAAGTACGCAAATCAGCTTCACTATAACTCACAGCATTCACAGACAAACACTTGTCTTTATCTGGACACATTTTCCCCACAAATACAACATGCTAACGTTATTAGCACAAGCCTATGGCATTTTACATTTTATACATTAGCCTAGCAGCTAGCAGAGATTTCCTCTGCTCATATGAAGCCAGGATAAATCACACACAAGACTTAAAATGCTATTTTAGTGGAGGCTTTATTGTCTTCACAATTTATTGTTTCTTATCTGTGAAATACAAGTAAATACAAGCTTCGTTTCCACTGAGGGAAATGGTGTTGGTACACACAGACAGGAGGTCTGACACTGAGCGTGAGGGTGGGCGAGTTCAACTTTCTGTCACTAACGGGGGTGTTTTGAAAACACCCCATTTTCACAGGTAACTTAGCCTGTCCCCCCGCCACAGGAAATAATGGATTAATCCTGGAAAGCTCTTGATGTAGCACTTTTCTCCTTATGAAAGTAACACAGCGATTATTTGACCAATGAGAATTTGGTCGGATGAGAGCATAGCGACCAAATAATCGACTAGGAGACTACAGCCCTACAAACAGGAACGTGCACCCCGCTTTGGTCCCGACTGAGAGGCTAAAAAACTCTGTCTTGTTTACACCAGCTGGTTCGGTTGTTATTTTTATCTGTGGTTACAGAGTGCCCCAGGAATGAGTCCTCGAACCTGGAAATGAGTTAGCATTTTAGCACTCCCAGTTCCCTCCTCTAACAGTCAGTGGGTTTTTGGTTAGATGTCTAAAATAAGGTCTGTGGCTATTTGCACCTTTTGTTCTACAACATGAAATGTGTCAGTAATAGAGGTGTGCCATGTCATCTCGTTCTTGATAATACCGGTATAATTTTTAATATATTATGAAAAATTCATATCGTGATAGTCACAATATCTCAACTTGTTGACGTATTGATGTCATACTGTTAGCTTTTTACTTGTGCCGATTGCATTTACACTTCAGAAATCATGAAAGTGGTGTTCACCTGTGAAGCTTATCTTGCTAAACAAATGTGTAAGTATCACACGTTTATTTTCTGCAATAATCCAAAAGCCAACAGAAAAATCCCATTGTGGTTGTTTGAGAAGGGAAGCAGAGTGACGCTAACTTCTGCATGGGCTTACAGAAAAACATCATCCCTGGAGCACTCTATTGAGCACCAGAAATATGGGTCAGAAGGGGCCTGTCACATCTGTTAGGCTCAGTGGGCCATTATCAGGCCATGAAAAGGCTGTTTACCTTTACTGTTAGGCAGGACCTCACATGGCCGTTATATCTGTGATGGCAGCAAAGGAAGAAGTCAGGTGACGTAGTATAAAGAGTGACAAAGTCCTCATCAGATGGGTGGGAAAGCAGGGTGGTGGATGGTTCAAACAAACACAGAACTTTCGCCCAGGAGAGCGGGGTAAGCAGCGTGCCACACCTACTATTAGGTTCACAGCCCATTAAATGGCTGTTTGCATATCCAACGTCAGGAAATGGTCGCAGTTTCGTGAGCTTTCACTTTCTTCAGGTTGATGCAAAAACTATGTGGTTACAATAAGAAAGACATATCATGGTACGTCAGTCTAAACAACCGTCTCTGTTAAAAATAAGTCAGTGTTGACTTTTCGTTTGACACGGGACACGTCAGCAGCACTCACCGTCCTCAAAGGCGTCGCTACTGTCCGAGTCTTCATCTTTGATCAACACCACGTCTGGAAGCTGGAAAAGATTTAATATAAGAATTAATACAGTCGTACAGCCACAAGAGCAATAAAACAAATGTTCGATAAATATAAAAATAAATTATTAACATCAACAAACAACAATTAAACAAACAACCAGGCAAGTGATGCATTTAAACATGAAATATGGATTTTCTATCTGTGAAACTGAGATAAAGTCGATAACATGCAAACTAATCAAGATACAGTGTCCCTTCTGTCCTGACTGGCTGACTCATCTTTAAGGTTAATTAAAGTTTTAATGAGAACATAATTAAAAAAGGAAATCAGTGATGGTTGTATCACTGGATTAAGTTCCAACAGTTGCTCAAGACGAAGCTACGGCCGAGTGATTCACTACAACTGTTCAAATGTTAACAAGACTTGTGAGTGACTGACTGAGATTACCTTTCACACCTTTGTTTTTGTCTGGAAACTTGAGAGCAGTTTATGTTTTAATCCCGTTATCTCAAAATCTCCATGTAATTATCACATTATCTAAAAAAAAAAATAGCCTTTGGGTTTTTAAGATAACAATATAATTAACATGTTATCACAAAAATACGCCTTTCAGCCCAAGGTAATAAGACTGAGATAAAAAATAAATAATGGTTATCTTGAGATAAGTGCTCAACATGCACAGAGCAGGCGCAGCACCGATAAGGAGATGATTAACGTCTGATCGAGAGATTATATGGGATTAAATATAATTGCAACCTCGCCTGCTGTCAGTGTACACAGTGTTTGATATACAGTATATCCTTAAGGCCCAATGGCACGTTATGAAAGGATGCAGTGGACTGTATCTACTTGAAAATCAAATATTATCATTAAGGCAGAAGTGACATGTATGGTGGCCATTAAGTCCAAAAATACTTCTTTTTTTTTTAGAATCGTGAGAGGACAATTTGTAACCTGAGAGAGGACACAAGGTCTAATATTGTGAGAGTAAATTATAATTAGATGCAAACAGCCGCTATATAATGGAGAGAACTCTAATCCAGAGCTCCAAAAGTGCATAAGGTGATATTTTTTTATCTTGTGCTTTGTTTACCTTGTTTGCTTGCATTTTTTTTTTTTTTACTATTTTCTCTCATTTTCTAAACTAATTATGAAAACAATCGACAGATTAATGATGAGAATAATCATTATTTGCAACCCCAAATCAGTTTACAATGATGCCAAACAGAGAACGGCTTAAAAACACTCGATTAAAGATTAATAAATGATCAAAATAGCAATTAATAATTAATTTTCTACGAAGCTGAGAAAGGCAGTGCTTGCATTTTTATATGGCCTTATCTTGAGTTAATTATCAGGTTATCTGGAGATAACAAAGCTTGTTTTCTCCAGATAAGGAAACAATTCACTGCAGATGTGGAGATAAAGGCATTAAAAATAAAAAGCGCTGTTGGCTCCTGTAATTTGCCTTTATTACCCTGCATCTCAATAAGGGACTGTTCTTTACTTATCAGAGGTTGGGGGTGTGATTCCTTGTCGTTAATCTTTATTTTGGAACTGTCCAAAGCTACAAATATTTCTGCATGAGCCTCCCTGAGTGACTGGGGGAAAATATATGACCTTCCCACCATCATAAATCAGTCTTAGGCTTTTGAAATTTACCCTTTGACGTTTGAAAGTTAAAAGTTGAAAATGAAAGCCTCAGTTTTTCACTCTTAACATGTATGCTGGTTAGTTTATGGGAAAAAAAAGCTTTATTTTTGACAAATGTAAAGTATGTGTATAGTTACGTGATTTTGATTCAGTACCATTATTCTAAGCTCTGATTTTTTTATTTAAATTTTTTATTTTTTCTGACTGAAGCTTTCATCGCACATCATGTTTCCAAGAACTGTTAGAAATGTGAAAATCCAATGATATTTTCTGTTTTTACAGTTTCCTGCTATGACAAATGGTGTAATTTTGGCTTTTTTAAATTTTAAACCTGCCCATATTCTTTGAAAAATCCATGACAAAATAAACACAACATATAACCATTTAAAGTTGTAAGCCCCTCCCCTCAGCCAAAATAAAAAACTTAAATCCCTCCTATTGCTTAGAAATGATTTGACATGACCTCCATAAAGTAACGAACAGCCCCTAACTGTTATTATTATTTATTGTGACATTTGTCCAGAGTCTATGGATGCTTGTTGCTTATCAACGTGCACTGTCCCTAAAAATGAACATAACTTGATGATCGACTAGTCGACTAGCTGTTTCATCACTATGGTAACCGTAATGAGGTCAAACTGTTTACTGAGACAAAGATGAAACGAGGCTGGCTGTGTTTACCTCCTCCCGCGCCACCACGGCACCTCCTCCATCTCCTCCGGGAGCAGCGGCGGTGGCTCCTCCATCACCGTCCCGGTGCTGCTGCTGCTGCTGCTGCTGTGTTTCCGCCTGCTGTGCGCCCTCCGCGGCCGGCGCGAACTCCAGTGCCGCCGCGTTCCCCCCGCCGCTCCCCCGGACCACAATGGACTCGATGAGGTGCAGCTTCTTCTTCAGGTCCTCGTTCTCCTTGTGGCTCCGGGTGATCTCCATCTGCAGCACCGCGTAACCTTCGTCCACCACCTCGCAGATCTCCGCCACCGCCGCCTTGGTCAGCGCGCCCATGATGATACAGAGCTGCTCGTGAAGAGCTTTGCTGGTTAAAACGGCCATCCCGCCGCTCGAGAGGAAACCACAGCGGGCTGAGACACCTCCTAACGGGAGTCACGGAGCTCCGACGGGCTCGGAAACACGCGTCGATGTCGGTAACGGAGCCGCTGACTGAACCTGTTTGGATTTCAACCTGCCCGTCGCTCATCACAAAGACGAGATATGTTTTTCTACTTCCTTCCGACTTGCACTTCCGGAATGACACTGATGACTTCAAAATAAGAGAGTCTTGTTATTGTTGTGATGAACGGTTGTAAATTTGTTTCTCTTCAACACGCAACGTTCATTATTTCAGAAAGAAGTCGTATCAATTCCATATGTGGTAGCTTAATGGAACAACTGTTAAAAACCTTGACTAGAAAAAGATTTGGAACTTACCTGCTAGATATATGATAAATAATAAAGTAAAAGAAGTATCTTTTAAACTAATTCACAGATTTTACCCATCTGAATTTCTTTTTACAACGATTCAAAAAAGATACAGGCCTAGGTGTCAACTGCTCTTTCTGTGAAGGAGACTCTGAAGATGTTTTTCATTTATTTTGGTCTTGCCCTTTGGCTTCATTGACTATCCATCTGTGAAAAAAAATCTTATTATACTATTAGCCAAATGGCATATCCACAAATGTCGATACACTAATCAAAAAACCCCTCCTTTCCATCTTTGAAAATGAGGTCAAACAATATATTAAAACTATTAGACATTCCACTTATATGAAAGCCATGAAGACTTTGGATTTATGTGCTCTTTTTGATGTATTTGTGTAATATGACATTCTGAAATGTTGCCTCTGAATGTATGTGACCCTCTGGCGGTTGTCATTGCACTTTTGTATTTCTTAATAAAGATTTTTTTTAAAAACTAATTAACTGTTGTTGACAGGAAGAGGGACATAAACACTACAGAACTTAATGGGTAAATAAAAAATAGATCAGGTAGATGATACAAATAGGTTGATACAAATAAATCCAATAACAAATAGGTAGGTAGAAAAATGAATGAGGAAAATTATAAATAATATGATGGAGTGACCATGACCTTTAACCACCAAAATCAAATCAGTTCATTGTTCATCATCAGTGGATGTTTGTGCCAAATTTGAAGAAATTTTACTCAAGGTGTTATTGTTGAGATATCACGTCCACGATAATGACACTGACCATGTCACAGTGACCTTGACTTTTGATCACCAAAATCTAATCAGTTCGTCAGTGAGTACAAGTTGATGTTTGTGCCAAATTTGAAGAAATCCCCACAAGGCGTTTTTGACATATCATGTTCACAAAAATGAGACAGATGAGGTCACAGTGACCTTGACCTTTGACAACCACAATCTAAAAAGTTTATTGTTGAGTTCAAGTGGATGTTTGTGCCAAATCTGAAGAAATTGCCACAAGGCGTTTTTGACATATTGTGTTCATGAGAATGGGACGGACAGGGTCACAGAGACGTTGACGTTTGACCACCACAATCTAAAGAGTTCATCACTGCGACCAAGTGAACATTTGTGCCGAATTTGAAGAAATCACCACAAGGTGTTTTTTGACATAAAGGCCTCACAAGAAGGGGACAAACGAGGTCACAGAGATGTTTACGTGTGACCTCCAAAATCTAAAGAGTTCATCGTTGAGTCCAAGTGAACGTTTGTGCCAAATTTGAAGAAATCACAAGGCGTTTTTAACATATAGCCTTCACAAGAAGGGCACAGACAAGGTCACAGACAAGGTCACAGGTGACCTTTGACCACTAAACTTTAATCAGTTCATCATTGAGTCCAGTTGAACGTTTGTGCCAAATTTCAGGAAATCCCCTCAAGGTGCTTTTGAGATATCACATTCCCAAGAGTGAGACAGGTGAGGTCACAGTGACCTTGACCTGTGATCTTTGACCATCACAATTTAATCAGTTCATTGTTAAGTCCAAGTAGACATTTGTGCCAAATTTAAAGAAATCTCCTTAAGGTGCTTTTGAGATACCACGTTCACAAGAGTGAGACAGATGAGGTCACAGTGACCTTGACCTTTGCCCTTTGACCATCACAATCTAATAATTTCATTGTTGACTCCAAATGGACGTTTGTGCCAAATTTGAATAAATTCCATCACAGTGTTCTTGAGATATTGCATTCAGGAGAATGGGACGGACAACCCTAAAACATAATGCCTCCTGTCACGGCAATCACCGACACAGAGGCTGAAAAATGCTTAATAAGAAGTAAAAAATAGAGCTTAAAAAGTAGAAACAAAATAGAATAAATAGGTAGATAAAAATTAAGACAGTAAATACAAGAATAAAAAATTGATTCATAGGACAAATAAATACATACATATTAAAAGCTAGAATTAATTTGTAGACAGAATAAATGGGTGTGTTAAACAAGAAATGGTTCGATAAAAATATAATACTAATAGGAAGATTTAAAAAAAGGACGGGTAGGTAAATCAACAAAAAGGTAAACAAATCAATAAGTAAATAAAGTGATAAACATCTTATTTGTTTTCCATTTTGTTTACATTCCTTCCACCATCTGCAGATCTGTCTGCCAATCTGGGGACTTGTCCTTCAAGTAGTGCCGGAACTTATTATCACTGACATCACCAGTAAATCTGTGCATCACTTTAACAAACTGATCAATTAATGTTTTTGTCCATAAGTTGACAGGAAATAATGACAAAATGTCCAAAACCCAAAGATATTAATTTTACATGAGACAAAGAAAAGCACCAAATCCTCACATTCGATTTACAGATTATTAAAATGGTTGACAGTTAATTTGCTGTCAATCAAATGATGATTTATTGTTTCACTGCTCAGTAAGAAAGGAAATTAGCACATCAGCAGCTCCATGACATAATTGCGACTCCATCTGCTGATGAAGATAATATGAAACGGTCCAAAAATGTCCCTTGTGCTGACATTGTTTCATTAACTACTGTTTCCACGCTGTGTGAAGCGCCCAGTTGAGCCTCCTGTCATTCAGTGTGAGTGGATTTGTTTGAAAGCAGTGGAACCAGTGAGAGTCCAGTCAGCTGGTGCTTCTATTGTGTGAAAGGCATTTGTTTGTGATTCTATTGAACATTGTGTGTTGGGATAGAGAACAGTCCAACACAGTCAGCCCGGGCGTATAAAACATCACGTCACTGGTCAGTTGGTAGATGCTTCTTTTTCTCACTGTGCCATGTAGGCAGCTCAGTGAGGCTGTAAATGATAAAGGACTTTTGAGGCCCTGAGCGTGTATTTTCATATATATTTAATTAAGTCACAAAATATGACTACTCTGAACCAATTATTTTCATCAGTTTCCCCTAAATTTGGTTGTTAAAGAGTTGTGACCGAGACATGTCATGAGTACGGGAGCCGCAAACAGCTGTGCTTGCATTTTGTTTCTTAAATACCGTTATGTAGAGATCAAGTTAATTATTTCGTCATCTCGAGATAACAGAGCTAGTTTTCACATAATAATAGATTATTTTCCTCAAGGAAACAAAGATTTCTCTAAATAATGAGATAATTTATCGCAAGAAAACGACTTGTTTTCTCCATCGTAGTATAATTACATAGAACATGAGAATGAGTGCTTGGATCATTTGATCACACCTGATTTCAGCCTTGACCATCACTGTCATAGCTGAACAGCTGTCAAGGCACAAAGGTGGAGCTCAGTTTGCTGCAGCTGCATCATTAGAGCAGACAGTTTAGTTTCAGATGAGAAGCTGACCAGCTCCCTTCTCTCTGCCTCCGCCAGCCAGCAGCTGCTCAAATAAAGCCTGTGAATTTGCAGCCGGGCCGGTTGCCTCCTTTAATGACGAGGACTGATCTGAATTATATCTCTAAACAAAAGACAAAATGCAGTTTCTGCCTGTGTGAGACCTTCACTGAAGTAGAGTCTGATGCATTGGATCGATAGTGGGTACTCCTTGATCTGACATTTTCCATTATCTTGAGATAACAAAACTTGTTTACTCGAGATAATGAAATAATTAACTTGTGATCTTGTGATAACGGCATTAAGAAAACAGCTGCATGCACAGCTGTCCATGGCCTCCGTAAGGACTCTGTTGAAAAAAACATATACAACGAAGACGCAGTTTCTGCTTGATCTCAACATGTTTGACAGATTTGTATGAGATTGGCCAACATATACGCCGACACTGTTATCTGCAGTTCATTCATATATAACCCCGGGAATTACCGACTTGTGGTTGTATCCTCCACAGTCGAGTCACAGTTACAGTTACATCCATGCCTGTCCAGATTCAGCTGTAACCGTGAAAGTTGACAATGCTTCAAATAGGCTAGTACGGATGTTGCAGCAAAGCTACATATTCTTTAACATGGATGCTTCTTCACATCTTCCACCCGACAGCACAGAAGATGTATACAATCAGCACAGTTTCAAGATGGACACCAACATCAGTGTCACTGATTCAGCATCTGACCTTGTCCGTCTCATTCTTGTGAAGGCGGTATCTTACAGTAAGAACGCCTGGAGGGAATTTCTTCAAATTTGGCACAAACATCCACTCAGACTCAACAATGAACTGATTACAGGGTTCGTACGGTCATGAAAAACCTGGAAAAGTCATGGAATTTTAAAATGCAATTTCCAGGCCCTGGAAAAGTCTTGGAAATATATCTAAAGTTTCATCAATTGATCCAAACAAAATCGATGTGTCGTAATAAAATGTAAATTGCCACGGACCGTCATGATATTTTGGTGGTGTGAAAAGTTTATTCAGTCTGGCTCAGTCTGTGTTACTGGGCATACTGCGTGCACGCGCCTAGGAACTGCAGGCACGTCCACTAGCCTGGAGTTGCTTCTGCTAGCAAACGGACGATGCCGACAAAATGCCAGGGACGTGCAGCTTCAATAATACATGGCTTTTTAAGAATAAATACCAATTATGGCTGGCAAAAGACACTGACCCAAGACGTGCTAAATGCAAACTGTGCTTTAAAACATTTGACATTTTGAATATGGGCAAGGCAGTGCTCGTTAGCCACTTGAAGGGGAAAAAGCACGAGACTGTAGCCGCAGTTGCTAGCAGCGCAATACCCATAGGTGAGTTTATGAACGCTGATGCTGTGAGGACATCCAGCAACACTACTACAGTTTCCACAGCAACAAAGCAGACAACTTTGGACGTTTCTGCAAAAAATGAAGTCCTCAAAGCGGAAATACTGTGGGCAGTTAGCACTGGCATTCCTACCCCAATGCACTATTTCTCTTTCTTTATTTCTGACAGAAAATGTGATGACATTTTTATCTTTTGAGACATTGACAAAAATATTAAACCGTTGGAATTAAAATATGAGAAAATGTATCTAAGTGTACCTGTCTGGTGTTTTTTTGTTTCAGAGAGGCACCATACATTTCAGATGTAAACCTAATTGTACTTAGTGTTACGACAATTAGTTTTCGATGGTCCCATTGAGATAAAACAATTTCTTTTGGTCATGGAAATTCAGTAAAAGGTTTTGGAGAAGTCAAGGAAAATCATTGGTGAAAAAGTGTAAGAACCCTGTGATTAGAATTTGGTGGTCAAAGGTCAAGGTCACTGTGACCTCACAAAGCACGTTTTTGGCCATAACTCAAGACTTCGAACATTAATTATGACCAAATTTCACACAAATGTCTAAAAGGATAAAATGATGAAGTGATGACATATTATATCCAAAAGGTCAAAGGTCAGCTTCACTGTGACATCGTAATGTTCTGCAAAAAACTTGTCTGGCCATTACTGAACGTCATACCTCAGGAGCAGAGGGGGAGACATTTGGTCAGATACCGACTTGGTGACAGTGACCTTGACACTGTGCTGACTGTTCAGATCTTCTGTGCTTGACTAGTTGTTTTTTTTGTTTTTAACACAGTGGTATCGGATTGGTACTCAGTATTGGCTTATAAGCAAGGCAGCGTAATCAGGAATGGTACTGGAACATCTCTAAAAACACACACTGAAGAAACCAAACCATTCATCCAAGATTGCACACTTTTAATTCCAGATATACACCAACTAATAAACATTCACATGCTTCTTACAGGTGTTGGCTCTCTACAGGAATCATCTTCACCACACAGTCATTCCTCTAACCTAGAGTACTGAAGTGGACCCCAAACGGCCCACGTTCTTTTTGAGGTAAGAATTGATCTGGATCAGCTCATAGTCCCATTTAGCTTTGTATCAGCGTTCTACCAAGGCAGTTCAGATGGTTAAAAATATGTAAGGCCTGATAAACTTTAAACAGTCGCATCTATGGATCAGTTTTTCAAAAGCACCCATTCTTCTAAAACTTCTTTAAAAGGCCTTCAACTTAAAAAAAGATGTATTAAAGTTACAAGTTCATCAACAGTATCAGCAGTCAGCAGGTTGTGGTCTGTCACAGTTTGGAGCTCAGTACCATGAGTGCATATATTTCAGCTGGTCACAGCGCAGTGTTTGTGTTAAACAGGAGCAGCGCTCTGCTCAGCCGGATGGTGTTTCTGCTGATGGATCCGCAGGTTCTGCTTCCCGGCAAATCTCTTCCCGCAGTGCTCGCAGGCGAACGGCCGCTCTCCAGTGTGAACGCTCTGGTGCGTCTTCAGGTGTCCCGATTGCGTAAAGCGCTTCCCGCACTGAGCACAACTGTATGGCCGCTCGCCTGTGTGAACGCGCACGTGTGTCTCCAGGCTGCGGGATGATGTGAAGCATTTTCCGCAGTAGCTGCAGACAAAGCGCCTGTCCCTGCAGTACCTGTTCAGGTCCAACGGGTCCAGTCTGGATCCGCCAAGACCCAGAGCTAAGGGGAAACCGGCAACATTCAGGTCTGACACTTTGTCCAGCAGTGTCGGCCGCTGAGGGACGGGCACCATGCTCGGCAGGCCCTGATTAGTCCACGAGGAGCACAGGTCCAGGTCTGTGTCGTAGGGGAGGGAGCTGATCAGAGACACACCCCGCTTCAGCTCAGAGGTCCCGGGCAGAGAGGTGGGACTTTCTCTGGACCCGAGAAGGAACGGCTTCCTCGTCTGGACCACAGACGGAGCTTCACAGTCCGACTCGGAGGCCAAGTCAAACACCACATCTGAAGAGCTCTCAGCGCCCCCTGCAGGGCCTGGAGACCCTGGCGCACTGTGGGATTCGTGATGCTCCAATGGTCCGTTACTGTTCTGATCCCACAGCCTCATGTCTGCCGCTGGGGTGGACATCATCATCCCAGAGGGTCCTTCATCACTGTCCTCTCTCTCCGACGGCTGCACCTCCGTTCCTTCAGACACACAACAAACAGTGTGAAACACAGAAGCAGTGATTTCAAGGCCATTTTGCATTTAACGCCTCAAAGACGAAAGACCAGTGCGACAACGACTTCTGTCAAAGTGTCTATTTTTACATAAAACCTCAGTTTGCACTAAATAAAGAAACGATGGCTGCAGTTTGTCTCGTGCATTTAATGTCAAAATGTCAGCCGTGTATTATCCACTGACACATGAATAAAAGTTGTGCTGTGAGCTAATGTTCTCAATCTCAACCCGAGCCTGGGTTCAGGCCAAAAATGAGCACTGACTGGCTGCGTCAGGTAGGTCTGTGGAATTTAAAAATATATATATTTAAAATATGTATATANTCATAAGGACAGAGGGATGTCGTATGCTGTAAAGCCCTGTGAGGCAAATTGTGATTTGTGATATTGGGCTTTATAAATAAAATTGATTGATTGATATAAAAAATATTAAGAAGTGCAGGCAGGGAGAGAAGAGAGGGAGCAGCCAGGTTCTGTGCCGGGCTCTCTGGTGGGGAAATACAGTGTGGAGACTCTGTGATCCACTGAGCTGGTACATTTTCCGCTTAAGATGTGCTTGACTTGTGCCGCCACACAGCTGGTGCTTCCTGGGTGTTAGAAGCCAACTAGTGCTTTTTGGGGGAGTCAGGCTGAGCCTCAGTATTTCATGTGATGATCTCGGACGGGCCAGGTTCCAGCTTCAACTCACACGGGTCAGTTCAGTTTGGGAACACACTGAGAACTCTAGAGTGAGCATGTTGCTGCAAGATGTGATGTAAGTATGCAAGTACAGTTTGACTAGGGGATTATTATAGAGATGACAAACTGTCACTGTCTTGGGTGTTTGAACAAAGCTGACATGGTGACCGTGTGGCATCAGAGTCTGTTGATATAAAAGCTGCATCAAACCTGCTTTCATCTTCTCTCCTTTGTGATCATGTGTGATTTTATTTTGTAGCTGTGTTCATGACTGCTGTCACAGGGAGTCTGGCAGGAAATTAAGCATTACTTCCTGGATTAATGTTAGAGTCGGTGCGTTTCCTCTCTCACCGTCCTCATTGAGAAGCAGCTCGTCTGTGGGGTCGTTGCAGTCCGCCTCCTCTTTTGCGGCTTCCTCTTTTATCAAAACAACATCCTGATCGTTCGTCTCCTCTGCAGCTCCTGTCGCTGAATCCTGAGAGCAGAAAACAACAGAATAAACAACTGACACTTAATTTACTGGGAGACTTATTTTAACTTTGTTTATGATCACAGGTGTGCTACACCAGATCGTCACACCACAATTACTATTCATTTTTAACCACAATGTCACATACAGTGTGACATTTGTGCACTAAGCTCCACCAAAAGCAACACAGTTACTAAAGGCAGCAGAGGTGATGCATTTAAACAACCCAGTAAGAAAGCTGGCAGATAATACTGTATGTTTATACGACTGCTGTATGATTTATGTCAATAGTTGTCTTTCCTGGGTCTTAAGCTACAGTAAGATGGAAACAACGTCGTCTCTGTCCTCTCACCTCTTTGGCTGCAGGGGTCAGCTCTGTCGTCACCTCCAACGCAGTGACCCTTCCACTTCTTTTGAGATTTGCTTTCGGCTGTTTGGGCCCCGCTGCAGCTGGTAAGGCACGTTCTCAGTAAAAAAAAACAAAAAGACAGTTACCCTACTGGCTCCTCATTTGGGGTGAAGGAGACCACCAGGGCTCTTTGAAGGGGTGTCACGTGGGGAGGCAGACAACTGTAATCGAGGTTTCATTGTACTCTACTGCTGTGTTTAAATAACTGTTCTTACTTACAAACAGTAAGTACAATATATGAGTAATAACTGTGTATGAGTAATGTGTAACTGAGTTATTTGACTCGAAAAAAGGTGGGAAATGCCAAGAACTTGGTTCAGTAAGCTAACAATTTTAAAGCTGTTTTACTTCCTGTGACGTCACGTGCTTTTTGTGAATATTCTAGATCAAGTCTTCAGTTCGGCATATATACATGTAAGGTTTAAAGTTTCATGTCAGTAAAATGTAAAGTTGTAATCTGTCTATAACAAAACAGTGGGAGTCAAGGGTAGAAATGGCTAAAAATGGACAGAAAAAAAATACAAAATTTGAAGTTTCTTTGCAAATAACAAGGAAGTGTTTTAAGTATGGTGTGCAGCGCTCTCCAGGCAGAACAACAGCAGTTGTGTAAAAAAGAAAGACGGGGATGCCAAGAACTTGGTTCAGTAAACTAACAATTTTAAAGTTGTGTTACTTTCTGTGGCGTCACGTGCTCTTAATAATGTGTCTCGATGTCTTTTCTGAATATGCTAGATTAAGTTTTCAATTCGGCTTATATACATGTGAGGTTAAAAGTTTTTTTAATCAGTAAAATAGAAAGTTTGCTCTCTGCTTGCTGACTGTGAACGTTAACTGCGACTAGCTTTTTGTAACCTGCCTCTGACAAGAGAGTGGGAGTCAACGGTCGAAAGAGCTCAATATTTTATCTGTCTTTTTTGCAGAAAATGATATAGTTTCCTTGCAACTAACAAGGAAGCGTTTTAAGAACAGTTTTTCAATAGAGTTTGGTGTGCAGCGCTCTCTATGCGGAATAACAACAGGTCAAAGGCAGACGTGTAAAAAGAGGAAAGGCCAAGAACTTGGTTCAGTAAACTAACAATTTTAAAGTTGTTTTACTTTTTGAGACGTCACATGCTCTTAATAATGTGTTTCAATGCTTTTTGTGAATATTCTAGGTCAAGTCTTTAATTCGGCATACATACATAGAGGGGTAAAAGTTTAATATCAATGACAGGGCAAGTTTTATTTGACATCACTCTCTGCTTTCTGGCTGTGGACGTTAACTGCGAATGACTGTTTGTACCTGCCTGTAAGCACACAGTGGGAGTTAATGGTTAAAAAGGGCTAAAACAATAAACTGAGTGCAGTTTGGAGTTTGGTGTGTGACGCTCTCCATGCGGAACACAACAGTGATCGGAGCCTTGAGTCCATTCATTGCAGCACACATCCTGCCTCCATCATCGGTGTCATGAACACGGTAATAACGGGCATTTGCATGTCGGCTCTGTCTGGAAAAGGCCCCGAAACTCACCGAGAGTGAAACCCATAAACCCCCCGCCGGCCGCCTCCATCCTGCCGTCATCCAGCATCGCGACGTTCCCCCGCTGTCCCCGGGCGATGATGGTCTCGATGAGCTCCAGCCTCCTCCTGAGCGCCTCGTTCTCCTTGTGGCTCCGGCTGATCTCCAGCTGCAGCACCGCGTAGCTGTCATCCACCAGCTCGCAGATCTCCGACACGGCCGCTTTGGTCAGTGCCTCCATGATGGACGTCAACTGAGAATGAAACGCCTTGTAACTCGTCATGTTGCGCGGACGTGAAACGACAACAACCGCCGAAACGTTAATTAAACCAACATTAGGAAACACACGGTGCGTTCAGGGGAGGAGGAGAACGTCCGGTGAGCTCCTGGCGGTGGGCTGGTTCTTCTTGTGGCCGAGCAGTGAGTGACCGGCTCGGGGGAACGGATGGATGCTGCGGTTAATCGTTGTTGTTTGTTGATGGTCGGTTCTCTCCTCCTCAGCGTGTCGTTGAACAACTTCCGTAATGCCACTTTCAAAATAAAAGCTCGGAGTGGATGACGGGGTGCTGCCTTCGAGTGCGCCTTGTAAACTCTAACTTCCCCACCCAAGTCTTTTTTTAATAATAAAAAGCAACACCACAAAACCACCACAAGACCCTCCCATAATAGGGCCTATTTTCAGCCCATTTACTACCCACATGCAAATGTTGGCAATTATTTTCCATTTGATTGTTAAGTTCCCCCGCTCATGGAAAACCTGGAAGAGTCATGGAATTTCCCATTACATTTTCTAGGCCTGGAAAAGTTCATGACATTAGTAAAACAAAATATGAAAAGTTTTGGAAAAGTCATGGAAGTTTTAATGTTTTTGAACATCTTAAACCCATACTGGATCAGTATAGATCAGTGGTGTAAAATAAGAACAAAACATACACTGTACTGAACCAGCTATTATGGGACTTTATTTTTTACTTTTATTTAACTAAATTTTAGAAGGAAATATTGTATTTTTTTTTTACAACATATATCCACTCAGTTAAGTTGAATAGAACTCTATCTATCTATCTATCTATCTATCTATCTATCTATCTATCTATCTATCTACCTATCTATCTATAACTACACTAAATGCTCCCTAGAAGTTAATACATCAGTATCAACATTAATCATACATTATATATAATAATTCTGTGGGAAGTTTGCATTTTCCTCTACAAATTATTGTTTCTCTAAAAGCAATCAAATTCAAATATTAGTGTCAGTCTCTAAAATAACTGGACCTCCTCAATTACCAAATTTGTAGTTGTAGTATTTCCCACAGTACGCGAATGCAGCATGAGATCGGTTGCTACAGCAACGGCAGACAACAGAGAGGACGATGGTTTACAGTAAGTTAAATAAAGACATCAAACAGCCCAAAATAACTCCTGATAAAACTGTACAACAGTTCTCTGCATTTTTACTGCTGTTAATCATCGTTATTTGTAAATGACACGTTTTACTTTTTATTTTTAACGACACATACGTTCTTTAATTTACCTTATTAGATATATTTTGCTAACTTAGTTTCACCGTAACGGTCACGATGGTAATGCGCTAGCTTTTGAAATTACGTCATTGGTAAACCATGTTTTTTAGTAAAAGTAGGTCTGGTTAGTAGTTATACCATTATCACAGGTGGCTTTTACGTCTATCACTGGCTAACCTAGTCTAGCTAACCTAGTCTAGCTAACCGAGGAGCTAGCCACTGTTATCATAACACTTCCTTAGCATGCTGACGTCACAAAGCTAACACTTACTGCTAATCTTACTATATAATGATGAAAACTCTGTGTGTCTGTTCCATGTTTTTCTCCTCACTGACTTGGTCAATCCATGTGAAATGTGGCACAGTGGTACAGGGTCATGGGAGGATGCCAATGAAGCAATATTACATCAATTGGCCAAAGGGGGGCGCTATAGCAACCAACTGAAATGTCAAACTTTGAATGGGCATATCTCATGTCCCGTATGTCGTAGAGACATGAAACTTTGCACAGAGATGCCTCTCCTCATGAGGAACACATTTGCC
>NC_065526.1:1919764-1923020 GCF_006386435.1 Epinephelus moara | reverse complement strand
GGCAATGATACTACTGTACTTTCAATAAAGCAATCGTACTATCAAATTCACAAACACTCTGTCTGAATACATTGCTCTTCTTAATGGGTTCAGTTGACTATTTAATCTGCAATTTCCTATGACCTGTATCCCAAACACACACCATGTGAAACTGTACGTGGGCAACTGTGCACTCAATGGGTATGGACTAGTATTAACTACTTAGCTTTCTCCACTACCAATACTAGAGATAATTTGAAAGCTATCTACCTTTATTATTGGTGGATAAAAGGCACAGCAAATTTATTCCTGCAGCACTGCCCAGCAACAAGGCAATTGAAAGTTATTTAACACTAGATAAGACTTTAAATTACATCTCAAGATAAACACAAGGCCAGAAAGGCCCATATAGGGGAGACTGGGGGCAGTTGCACCAATCAGAAATGAGACAGAACCATGAAACTCAGGCAGACACGGTCTGTGATGGCCACTCTGTGCCTGCCACGACTCCTTCTTGAGATATGAAAGTAATTTTTGTCGTCTACAGTAGTTTCCTCACAAAGTCTAAACCTCAGCTTTATTTGAATCGGACTGGTTTGAAGACCATCCTGTTGAGTAACATTTGATATATTTGTCAAATATTACCTTTATCATTTATGGCCAGCGGGGTAGTTTGTGTCATGGGTGGTACATGGGTCTCTAACAGTTCCCATCGTACGCCATCAAAATGGTTGATTTGAGTAGATCATTTTCCTAATAATTTAAGAAACGTCTTTTGTGTTGAGTTTAAATATCTATGTATACTTTATTTACTGTATATTTTGTGGCATAGACGGGTGGTAAATCTTTTGCCTCGCAATCTGAGGACCCTGGGCTTCCCACAAGTTCCCACTAAGAGACAATTTCTCATGCTTTCACAATCTACAGTGTCTAACTATCATTTTTAATTTGTAATAGCTGCCTAGTATTGAAACTCAAATTCAAAACCATGGTTTAGTTTTTACACATTTTATACAAAGGGGCATTTGTAACATCTCAAATTGCATCAGTCAGGAAAGAAAGAACCATAAAACCCTGCACATGCTCTGTGCTAAGGCACGGTAGGTTATTTTATTAATACATGTAGGTAGATCTGGTTTGCAGTGAAAGACGAGGTGTCCTTCTTGACATACATTGGTGATCTGTCTCTGCTTGCCAATGAACAAAGTGATGTCTCATACGTGGTATACTTAATTATAGTGTTTGAATTAAATTTGTTTTATTAATATTTACCGTTTTAATTACATCTTTATTCCTTGAAGTTTATTGTTGTCATTGGTATTTATGAGGTATTATGTGTGTTGTTACAACTGACTGACTCCAACATTATCTGTAAAAACAGCTGATGACTGTCAACAAGTAGAACACAAAAAAGTTTCCTATGTAACAATTGTATCCGAGTAGTTCAAGAGGTTTTTGAGTGATGACATCAAAACCAAACAATGTTACAACTGCCCTGAGTTTTCCCTAAATAAGAAAATAACAGTATAATGTTAGTACAGTGCAGTATGTTTATAATAACTGAGTAAAAAACAGTGGCAAACAGTAAAAGTTTTAAACTTCAGTTTACAAAAACAAAGTTGGAGCAGACCTCGTTTCCTGGGAGTTTGCTCTGAATGTATGTTGTAGCCTTTAAATGAATGATGCTTCTCAGTGTTGAGATTAGACACCTCATCATGACCTACCTAAACATTATGGATTTCAACCAAATAATGGATTATTTCTGGCAAAGGAAACCAGGCACATTTCTAGTAATAGTAATATGATTGGAGAAATGATGCTAACGTAGCGTTATCGGTGATTTTTTTCGACCAATATGCCGATAAACAGTTTTGTTTCCTTAGCTGAGCTGTTTTGCCCCTGGTGTTCTTCTCACTGCCTGCACGTACCACTCTTGGCTCTTAAAAGCAAACTCAAGACCTACCTTTTTAGCCTGGCTTTTAATTGAGCTCTCCTTTATTTTATTTTATTATTATTATTTTTATTCTTTATTGTTTTTCATTTTATTTTTTTAAATTTTGTATTTATGGTTATTGTGTATTTATTTATTTATTTTTTAATCTGTTTTTATTTAGCTGGCATATTCTTCAACTTCGTTACTTATTTATTTATTTTTAACTTATTTATTTTCCTATTTATTGAAAGATCTAAAAATGTCGTTCTTTATTTTGAGTTTTTATCCTGCCTCTGGTGTTTCTTTCTCAGTGTTTATTTTTTTTTAAATTCTGTGTCAACTATGATTTTTACAGCAGACATATATCGGTTGTAAATATCGGCTATCCGTATTTCTGTTTCATAATAATTTGTATCTGCATCGGCTCTGAAAAAAAACATATCGGTCGATCCCTGGTTTTGAATGTTTGACCCTTGTTTGTGTTTTGTCCGTCCAGTTACAGAGGACATGGTCCGCCGACGGGCCGAGCACAACGAGTGTGAGATCTTCTCCCTGGAGGAAGTGTCTCTGCATCAGCAGGACATCGAGAGGATCGAACACATCGACAGGTGGTGCAGGGACCTGAGGATCCTCTACCTGCAGAACAACCTCATCCCCAGGATAGGTGAGACATCAGTCAGTGGCCTCTGGTGAAAGTTGCTCAGTAAACACTGATGATTTATAGACATCTAGATTAAAACTGAACATTTGGCTGAAAAATGAAGGTCTTCAGATGTCACATATTACTGTTGTGTTGACAACTTTGAGCGTCCAACCAGCTAAAAAACAACCCTAGTTTTAGACGTGTTTACGAGCAAATCACCAAATCATTGTTTACAGGGAACATCACAGACAGTTTGCACAGACATGCTTGTTTTCTGTAATTTGTTTCATAGAGAATGTTGGACGCCTGAAGAAGCTGGAGTATTTGAATCTGGCCTTGAACAACATTGAAGTCATTGAAAACCTTGAAGGTCAGTATGCAGAGCACACACTGTTGTCACAAATAATGAGCAGCCTTGGCGCTTTGTGAAGTACCTGTAAGTGCTGGTCTGGTCTGTTTGCATATGCAGCTAGTTGACGATGGGAATATCTAACGAGTCAGTGAAGTTAGCACGTGCTAGAGGTTTGCGTATCTGCAGATGACTGGGAAGTGGGTGTGGCTGTATTGCTAAAGGCCTGTTCATCTTATCTTACTATATAATGACCAAAACTCTGTGTGTGTGTGTTCCACGTTTTTCTCCTCACTGACTTGGTCAATCCATGTGAAATTTGGCACAGTGGTAGAGGGTCATGGGAGGATGC